>NC_137513.1:8455000-8465000 GCF_041902795.1 Electrophorus electricus
TACTGCTGCTTTAATTGATGTTGTTGAAAATACTTGTTAAGGTAGAAGATAATACCAGCAACAAAAATTGTGTTGACAGAAATTTGTAAAATTCCACATAATTCTAGAGCTGGATGAGCTTCTCTCTCTCTCTCTATCCCCCCCCCCCCCCCCCTCTATCTATCTCTCTCTCTCTCTCTCTCTCTCTCTCTCTCTGTGTGTGTGTGTGTGTCTGTGTGTGTGTGTGTGTGTGTGTGTGTGTGTGTGTGTGTGTATGTGTGGTTGGGGTTATCTAACCAACTGATAATACATTCAGAATCAAGTGTGTGGCAGGTTTCCCTCACACTGCCTGTGTGAAAAAACCAAGATAAGGAATAACACGTCATGCTTCTGTACACACAGACTCATGACCCCCCTTCTCAAACACTCTCCCACATTTGCTATTTTCCTTCGAACAACACTCATAACCTCCCACTAATTTATCACTGAATCTTAATATATGTAGAACTCTACAATGTGTAGCATAAAGTGGTGTGCGTGTGTGTGTGTGCGTGCGTGTGTGTGTGTGTACGTGTGTGTGTGTGTGTGTGTGTGCGCGTGTGCATGAGCTCGTGTGTTATGATAACGCTGATGGATTCTTAACATAGTACAATAGTGTGAGAATCACCCTGAGAGTATTTTACCCAGACTGCAATTGCTATAGTGCTATCTGTCTAAGAGACAGAGAGACCTTCTTGGTGTCTTAAGTGTGGCTGCATGAATGCATGTGTGTGAGGACATTTTAAGGTTGAGTGCATGTGTGAAGACATTGTAAGGTTGAGTGCATGTGTGTGAGGTTATGTTAAGGTTGAATGCATGTGTGTGAGGGCATTTTAAGTTTGAGCCTGTGTGTGAGGTCATGTTAAGGTTGAATGAATGTGTGTGAGGACATTTTAAGGTTGCCGGCGTGTGTGAGGACATTTTAAGGTTGAGAGCATGTGTGTGAGGTCATGTTAAGGTTGAGTGCATGTGTGTGAGGTCATGTTAAGGTTGAGTGCATGTGTGTGAGGTCATGTTAAGGTTGAGTGCATGTGCGTGATGACATTTTAAGGTTGAGTGCATGTGTGTGAGGACATTTTAAGGTTGAGTGCATGTGTGTGAGGACATTTTAAGGTTGAGTGCATGTGTGTGAGGACATTTTAAGGTTGAGTGCATGTGTGAAGACATTGTAAGGCTGAGTGCATGTGTGAAGACATTGTAAGGTTGAGTGCATGTGTGTGAGGTCATGTTAAGGTTGAATGCATGTGTGTGAGGACATTTTAAGGTTGAGTGCATGTGTGTGAGGACATTTTAAGGTTGAGTGCATGTGTGTGAGGACATTTTAAGGTTGAGTGCATGTGTGAAGACATTGTAAGGTTGAGTGCATGTGTGTGAGGTCATGTTAAGGTTGAGTGCATGTGTGTGAGGACATTTTAAGGTTGAGTGCATGTGTGAAGACATTGTAAGGTTGAGTGCATGTGTGTGAGGTCATGTTAAGGTTGAATGCATGTGTGTGAGGACATTTTAAGTTTGAACCCGTGTGTGAGGTCATGTTAAGGTTGAATGAATGTGTGCGAGGACATTTTAAGGTTGAGTGCATGTGTGTGAGGACATTTTAAGGTTGAGTGCATGTGTGAAGACATTGTAAGGTTGAGTGCATGTGTGTGAGGTCATGTTAAGGTTGAGTGCATGTGTGTGAGGACATTTTAAGGTTGAGTGCATGTGTGAAGACATTGTAAGGTTGAGTGCATGTGTGTGAGGTCATGTTAAGGTTGAATGCATGTGTGTGAGGACATTTTAAGTTTGAACCCGTGTGTGAGGTCATGTTAAGGTTGAATGAATGTGTGCGAGGACATTTTAAGGTTGAGTGCATGTGTGAGGTCATTTTAAGGTTGAGTGCGTGTGTGAGGACATTTTAAGGTTGTCGGTGTGTGTGAGGACATTTTAAGGTTGAGAGCATGTGTGTGAGGTCATGTTAAAGTTGAGTGCATGTGTGTGAGGTCATGTTAAGGTTGAATGCATGAGTGTGAGGATATTTTAAGGTTGAGAGCATGTGTGTGAGGTCATGTTAAGGTTGAGTGCATGTGTGTGAAGTCATGTTAAGGATGAATGCATGTGTGTGAAGACATTTTAAAGTTGAATGCATGTGTGTGAGGTCATTGTAAGGATGAATGCATGTGTGTGAGGACATTTTAAGGTTTGTGGCATGTGTGTGAGGACATATTAACGTTGAGTGCATGTGTGTGAGGTCATTTTAAGGTTGAGTGCATGTGTGTGAGGTCATGTTATGGTTGAGTGCATGTGCGTGATGAAATTTTAAGGTTGAGTGTGTGAGGTCATATTAAGGTTGAATGCATGAGTGTGAATTCATTTTAAGGTTGAGTGCATGTGTGTGAGGACATTTTAAGGTTGAGAGCATGAGTGTGACATCATGATAAGGTTGAGTGCATATGTGTGAGGTCATTTTAAGGTAGAATGCATGTGTGTGAGGTCATGTTAAGGTTGAGTGCATGTGTGTAGGGACATTGTAAGGTTGAGTGCATGTGTGTGACGTCATGTTAAGCTTGAATGCATGTGTGTGAGGACATTTTAAGGTTGAATGCATGTGTGAGGACATTTTAACGTTGACGGCGTGTGTGAGGATATTTTAAGGTTGAGAGCATGTGTGTGAGGTAATTTTAAGGTTGAGTCCATGTGTGTGAGGTAATTTTATGGTTGAATGTGTGTGTGTGTGAGGACATTTTAAGGTTGAGAGCAAGTGTGCGAAGTCATGTTAAGGTTGAATGCATGTGTGTGAGGACATCCTAAGGTTGAGTGCATGTGTGTGAAGTCATGTTAAGGTTGAATGCATGAGGTCATTTTAAGTTTAAGGGCATGTGTTTGAGGACATTTTACATTTACCTGTCACTTTTACCCAAAGTGAGGGTTAAGGGTCTTGCTCAGGGGCCCAACAGTGGCAACTTCACAGAGGTGGGGCTTGAACCAGCAACCGTCCAAGTCAAGTACCTTAACCACTGTGCTACAACTGCCCCTGCCGTCATGTTAAGGTTGAATGCATATGTGTGAGGTCATGTTAAGGTTGAATGCATGTGTGTGAGGTCATTTAAAGGTTGAGTGCATGTGTGTGAGGCTTAAGGTTTATGCTGATTAACTGGTTGAGTATAAAAAAAAAAATCACAATCCTCCATCACTTTTGGGTGTTTTGTATTGTATCCAGGTCTTCCAGGGTGTGAGAAATCTATTAGAAGTCACATGACAATGTGTCAATGTCATGTCAATGTGCCTGGACCTGTGTGGATTATAATAGTATATAATAGTAATAGAGACACAAACATTAAGAGACTTGTAGATATTCTGCATTATAAACTGTAGTTTAGTTTATGTGTTAATTGTGTGTGAGCCTGTATGTGTGCCTAAGATTGGGCTATAAAATATTTTAAAATGATGCATGTGCTAGTGACAGCACTGTTTTAAGTCCTGATTACAACACAGAACCTGCAATGTTATTATTTTCTAAACTGCTGATATACATCTATGCACCTGAGTGTGAGTGTAGGTGTGTGTTTGGAGGGTGTCAAGTGGAATAAGTGAAGACTTTGTGTGTGTTTGTGGTGTGCAGTCATTCACAGAAGAGGTCTGAGTGCATATGTACAGAACGTCTGGTTTCTGCAGTGTGTCGAGCTCATAGTCTTAGAGCCTGCACTAGTTTCCACTAAAGCACATTGTTGAGTATAGCAAATGATAAAGAAGCATCACTACAGTGTCTGTTTTTCAACTGCTGATACAATATCTGTAATATATACTGTAATGATACCATTATCCAAGCATTCTATGAGCAGAGGAATCCAATTGGTCCTGGCAAAGCTGACTGCAGGTAGTCATTTGAGGGATCTGAGTGGAAGCACTTCCACCCACCGATTTTAACTCTGATGTTCTAAAGTTCACTGAAATAAATGAGATTTTACAGCCAGAAGCAGCAGGGGCATTTTACTAGGTGTAACACGACATCCCATAATAAATGCTGGCCTGCACTAGGCTTCTCTCTGTTCTATTTCTCTCTCTTTCAGACACTCACACACACACACACACACACACACACACACACACACACACACACACACACAGCTCTTTAACTGACCTGTGATGTGGTAGGTGACCTGCCGGTTGCTAGGTGAGCTGTCTTCATCACGTGTGTTCAGAACGGCCACGACTTCTCCAGGTACATCGCTCTCGCGCACGCTGCCATAGTAACGAGTCTGTAGAAATTCTGGTGTGTTGTCATTGGAGTCGCCCACTGCTATGGTGACAGTCGTCGAGGACGACAGGCTGGCAGGGTCACCGAGGTCATACGCCCAGACAGTGAGACTGTGGGCAGGGCTATTCTCATGGTCGAGTCCCTTCAGCGTCGAAATCCACCCAGAACTGCTGTCAATCATAAAAAAGATCCCTCCCTCCTCCTTGTCCTCACTTCCTGCTCCAAGGAGCCCTGGCGGAGCAAGGCTGTAAGTCACCTGACCGTTGGCTGCCCAATCGGGGTCCACAGCATGCACCTGGAGGACCCTTGTGCCAGCAGGAAGGCCCTCGCTGACCGAGGCCTCGTAGGTGTCTGTCTCAAACGCCGGTTTGTTGTCGTTGATGTCTAGAACTTTCACCTCCACGTCCACCAGAGCAACTGCATCCACGAGGCCCTGCTGCAGTGTGGCCATCACCTTAAAGTGGAAGGTGGACGTGCGCTCCCGGTCCAGCGGCTTGTCTAGCTTAATCGTTCCGCTGTCTCTGTCCACCACGAAGACCCCGTCGCTGTTGGTCTCCGCAGTGTGACCAATCACGGCAGAGAAAGTTGCGGGAGGCGGGGCCTGGCCGGACGGGGTCTGCAGATGCACTGCCCCCAGCACGGAACCGATGGGCGCGTCCTCCAAGATGCCGAAGGAGAAGTGTGGCCGGCCGAAGGTGGGCAGGCGTGCATCGGCCGAGAGGACGTGGACATACACCGAAACGAGAGCGTGGCGGACTGGCGCACCTCCGTCGGAGGCTTTGACGAAGAAGGACAGCACGGATCCTTGGAGGGGGCGGAAGTCACCCTTGGTGACCACCCAACCGCTGTCAGGGTCGATGTCCAGCAGTTCTGTGACCTGCAGGCCGGCCTTGCTGTACAGGCTGTAGCTCACCTGCCCGTTGGCGCCCTGGTCGGCGTCCTGGGCCTGCACCTGCGTCACCAGCGAGCCGGGCTCCACTTCCGCTCGGACGCTGGCGCGGTACTCGGCCGCCTCGAACAGCGGCGCGTTATCGTTCTCATCCAGCAGGGCAACCCGGACACTGCAGTGGCCGGTCCTGCCCCCGGCGTCCATCGCCGCCACGGACAGAACGACCTCGCTGCGCTCCTCGCGGTCCAGCCTCTCCAGAGTTGTTATCTGACCGCTGCCGTCCACAGCGAAAGAGTCCCGGGCCATGTCTGACAGCAGCACGTAGCGCACCTCGCCAAGTGACCCGGGGTCGGCGTCCTGCGCCCTGACTGTGACGACCTTCGACCCTGCCGGGGTGTTCTCCCGCACCTCCGCCTCGTACGTGCCCTGGGAAAACTGTGGCGCGTGCAGGTTGGCCCACTCCACCCGCACGTGCACCTGCGCCGTGCTGGTGAACACGCCGTCCGACACGCTGATATTCAGGCTGACGGCGGGCGGCATGCGCTGCATGTGCCGCTGCCTGCTCAGGGTCAGCACACCCGAGGCAGCGTCCAGCTCGAACAGCGCGCGTTCATTCCCTGACACCAGGCCGTAGCGCAGCCGCTCCGCATCGCGCCCGTCGGCATCGGACGCCTGCACGCAGGTGACGAAGTGGCCCCGTGGTGCCAGCTCGTGCACCGTGGCCTCGTACAGCAGCTGGTTGAAGACGGGCGCGTTGTCATTGGTGTCCGTCACCTGGATGGTCACACGCACCTCGCTGCTCAGTGGCGGGAAGCCATCGTCAGTAGCCTTGACGACAAAGACATAGCGCGGTACGGTCTCGTGGTCGAGTGTGCGGGCGGTGAGGATCAGGCCGCTGCTGCTGTCGATGTGGAAGTGCTCGGTGCTGTTGCTACGATCGGCCACGATCTGGTAGCGCACAGCCGCGTTCTTCTCTGAGTCGCTGTCTGACGCCTGCACCTGCAGGACGGCCGTGCCGATCATGGCTGCCTCGGATATCGCGGCCTCGTACGCGGGCTTAGCGAATGCGGGCGCGTTGTCGTTCACGTCCAGTACGGCCACCTCCACGTCCACCTCCGCACGTGCCCCCGTGAGGCAGTCCGTCGCGCGCACGATCAGCCTGTGGGCGGGGCTGCTCTCGTGGTCCAGCGGTGCTGCGACGCTGATGACGCCTGTGTCGAAGCCGATGGAGAAGAGGCCGTCGGGGTCGCCGTGCGTGATGGTGTAGAGGACGCTCTGCCCTTCAGGGCTGCTGGCATTGACACCCAGGACTGGCATGAGCACCGGCACGTCCTCGCTAACCTTGACCGAGTAGAACGGCCGATCGAACACAGGCATGGCGCGGTTGACCACAGTGATGGGCAGGGTGACAGATGAGGATGTGGGCGGCGTGCCGGCGTCACGCGCAAACACCAGGACCTGGTACTCCACGCTGGACAGGTCGGCCTCGAAGGCCCGCCGAAGCCGCAGCTCCCCATTTATGCGGTCCATCTCGAAGTGTCCCCGCTCATCCTGCAGGAAGTAGCTGACATCTCCATTTGGCCCTTTGTCCCGGTCCACGGCTGTTACGCGGAAGACGGATGCCCCCGGCTCTGCCTCCACCTGCACGGCTGCGTAGTAGGGAAGGCCCACGAACACGGGCGCGTTGTCGTTGATGTCAGTGATCCGGACGCGGACCAGCGCCCGGGCCACCCGCAACCTGTCGTCCTCCCGACCCGCCTGCACCAGGAGCCCGTGCTCCTCCCTCTCCTCGCGGTCCAGTGGGATTCCCACCGTCTCTATGGCGCCGGACGTGGGGCGGATCCGGAACTTTCCACCGGCGTTCAACAGGGTGTAGCGGAGTGGCTCGTTCGGGCGGTTGCCGAGGGCTGTAACCACAGCGACTGTCGTCACGTTGGAGTTGTTCTCCTGAAGGTTTGCACTGTAGATGCTGTGGGTGAAGGCCAGGCCGCTGTCCAGTGCCTCGCGCACAAGCAGGGTCACCAGCGCCGTGCTGGAGAAGCGGCCGTCGGACACGCGGACGTTAAAGCGGAAGCGCTCCCTACTGAAGGTGCTGTTTCGAACGGTGATCAGCCCAGTGCCCGCCTCGATAGTGAAATGCTCCACACCGGTGTCGGTCAGCGAGTAGCTCAGCACGGATTGGCCCTCCCCGTCCGGATCGTAGGCGGACACCTGCAGGGCCTCCACCCCCTCGTAGGTGGGCAGCAGGAGAACCGCCTCATAGGACTCCTGGGAAAACTGTGGTGGGCAGTCGTTGATGTCCTGCACCTGGATGGTGACCTCCGCAGGGTGCTCGGCTGACAGCTGGGGTCTGCCGCTGTCCCTTACGCCCACGTGGAAGTGGAACATAGGCGTGGTTTCATGGTCCAGTTGAGCGATGGTTCTGATGGAGCCGGTTCCAGTATCTACAGTGAAGAAACGCCGGGCGGTCTCTTCCTGGATCTGGTACACCAGCAGCGCATTGTGGTTCCGGTCAGCGTCCGTTGCTCGGATGACCAGAGGCTCGCCCGTTTCGCTCGGCACCACGCTGTTCAGCCTCGCCCCCTCGCTGATGCTGCCGCGGTAACGCAGCTGCTGGAACACCGGCGCGTTGTCATTCTGGTCCAGCACAGCTACGCTCACTGTGGCGTTGGAATACTGGCCGGCCATGTTGGTGGCAGTGACGACTAGCACGTACGCGGAGACCGCCTCAAAGTCGAGGGGCTTTTGCGTCGTGACCACGCCGCTGTACTGGTTGATGCGGAAAGTCCGGTTGCCGTTGCCGTGGCGAATGTCGTAACTTACCGTGGAGAGGCTGAGGGCATTTACCGCGGTTACGGAAGTTCCCAAGGCCACGCCTTCCGCGATTTCGGCCTGATACTCATTTTGGGGAAATTTCGGAGCTGCGTTGTTGGACAGGGTGACGGAGATGCGGATGGCGGCGGTGGACGATAAAGAAGGGGCGCCGTTATCTCCAGCTTTAACCATTAACACGTAGTGACCGATGGTGGATAACTCCAGCTCCCGAGCCACTGAAATAATTCCCAAAGTCGGATCGATCCGGAATGCATTCCCAGTGTTTCCTACGGTACAGCGAGAGGCAAATGAACTGCACATGTGAAACAGATATCTGAGTGAAGGGATTTATCTGTGCGTCTTTGCATACATGCGGTTGGATGTGTGTGAGTTGTGTGTGAGTGTGAGTGCATGTATGCGTATGCGTGTTTACCTGACTCTATACTATAGGTGATGTGAGCGTTCTGGCCTCTGTCTTTGTCTAGAGCTGTCACGGTGAGAACCGCAGAGCCAAGAGCTGCTGACTCGTACACCTGTCCTTCATACATCGCCATGGTGAACTGAGGGGCGTGGTCATTCACATCCTCTACGCCAATTAGTACACGCGCCAGACTCCGCCTATACGGGAACTCCTGATCTTTCACCTGGCGGGGCGGGGCGGGGCGGGGCGGGGGGGGGGGGGGGGGGCGGTCACAGAAAGATGGAGAAAGAGAGCAAAAGAGAAAGAGAATGAAAGTAATCGCAAGGAAGGAGAGCGGAGAGTCATGAAAAAAAAAGGCAATTTAACTGTCTGGGTGAGACGGCAAAAGACAAACAAGCGTGTGCATATCCGCACGCAAACAGCCAGACAGAAGAGATAACGTCTCTGTGGATCACAGTAGCACATTTCATCCGTTTTGCAGGCTGCGGAATACGTCCAAGCACTTATTAGAGCTGGCACTCACACACGCTCACAGAGACATGCACCCTTCTCATCGAGGGAGCGCTGAAACAGAGAGTGAGTGCGATCAGTTTGATAATTAGATTGTAGCACTGGGGGACAGGTGGAAATGACATTACAACACACGCCGCCTGCCAAAACACACATCGCAGTCTACCAATCTCCAGCTCCCATCAGATCAGCACTGAACCAGGGAGAGAGAGCGAGAGGATGAGCAGAGAGGAAAAGAACAAAGGAATGCGCAGGAATGAGACGGTGATGGGACAGAGAAAAAAAGAGCATGAGAGTTAGAAAGAGAGAAAAAAGGAGGAACAGATGGAGAGGAAGAAACAGATGGAGTTAGATAGATAGATAGATAGATAGATAGATAGATAGATAGATAGATAGATAGATAGATAGATAGATAGATAGATAGATAGATAGATGAAGCTACAGTAAAGGTGAATTTCCTAACAAACCATATAAAATATAGTTTCCTTACTGTACTTTAAAAAGAAAACTAGAAACAGGAGCCAGGGCCTTGACCTAATGGCCCTCTTAGTGTGGCTTAATAGCACCAACATTAAAGCTCCAGTCAGCAATAACTGGAAGCCACACATCAGTTTCTGTTTTGCTCTAAGGCTTTTAGCGCCGAACACTTATCCACCTGTTCGTGCGTCTGTTTGCCACTGACCCTGCTAATAAACTCCGGGCCTGAGTGGTCTGAAGTTACCGGCTGGAATGCTAACACCTTCCGCTCTAAAATAAGGGCACTGGGTCTACATACTCATTCCTCACCCACACATACTTTTCATATTCCGTTAATAAGAAGATACCGACAAATGCTCAGTGGATACTGTGTAATATAAGCCTGGGGTTTAATGGATTGAACTGTTCCTCAGGTACACTCGTAATGAGTCTTAGGGAACACCTCCATATAGCGGTTCAGTCTAAAACATAAATACAAAGACCCAAGCCTTACCCCTTATTCCTAATCCTAACACTACCCGATTCACAGCACAACACTACTCTGAACCCTACAACCATCCCCAACCCCGAACCGCAGTACCGGATCAGTACCCCCACTCTCTGGAATCGCAATCCTGTCCCGGGTTTACAGACTACT
>NC_137513.1:8475000-8482500 GCF_041902795.1 Electrophorus electricus
ACACCACCGCAAATGCACAAACACACAAGTGTCACCCGCGCCGACACATCGACCGATACTTACCGAACAAAGTCATGATGTAATCAACTGCATTCCACTATTCATTACTTATGAGCCTACATGCAAACTGAACACAATGGTGCGCAGGACCCTGCTCTACGGCGGGACTCAGGATGTCCCGCGGTGGTTGGCTTGAGCGCATGTGACACAACACAGACACACACAGACACAACCACAGACACACACAGACACAACCACAGACACACACAGACACAACCACAGACACACACAGACACAACCACAGACACACACAGACACAACCACAGGGGGTTTGTGGTGAGGGAGCAAAGGAACAAGAGGAAAGTAGAAGAGAGAGAGAGAGAGAGAGAGAGAGAGGAGAGAGAGAGAGAGAGAGAGAGAGAGAGAGAGAGAGAGAGAGAGAGAGAGAGAGAGAGAGAGGAGAGAGAGAGAGAGAGAGAGAGAGAGAGAGAGAGAGAGAGAGAGGGGGAGAGAGGGAGAGAGAGAGAGAGAGAGAGAGAGGGAGAGAGAGAGAGAGAGAGAGAGAGAGAGAGAGAGAGAGAGAGAGAGTGGGGAAGCATATATACAGACGTTTGGATTAACTCCCATCAGTGACATCATATGAGTCAGAGAGAGAACACACACACATACGCATGCACACACACACACACACACACACACACACACACACACTTTCATACTTGTATACTTGTCCTCCTATAAACAGGAAAAAACACACATATTGTATGGAGCACCATCAGATAATTTATGTCACCTGACTAGAGTCTATTATGTATTTAAACACACACACACATATAAAGGGTATTGTTAGGGCTGATCACATACTTTCCTTCAAAGGTCTTAACATCAAACTTCTGATCCTATCGTCATAGCAACCAACAGCTCAATTACTAATTGCTTTGGACCTAGGAGTTGCACTGTATGTATGTGTCTGTGTCTGCCTGTGTGTGTGTGTGTGTGTGTGTGTGTGTGTGTAAAAGCTGCACTTTGTAGCATTAGCATATAAATTAAAGTGAAGAGTGATTCAACGCAATTAGCTAAAACAACAACAGCAACGCAAAACAACACACAACTACACGCACACATTTCACCAGTGTTCACCAGTATGTGTGTGCACGTTTGACCAGTGTTCACCAGTATGTGTGTGCACGTTTGACCAGTGTTCACTGGTATGTGTGTGAACGTTTGACCAGTGTTGACCAGTGTTCACCAGTATGTGTGTGCACGTTTGACCAGTGTTTGACCAGTGTTCACCAGTATGTGTGTGCATGTTTGACCAGTGTTGACCAGTGTTCACCAGTATGTGTGTGTACGTTTGACCAGTGTTTGACCAATGTTCATCAGTATGTGTGTGCACGTTTGACCAGTGTTTGACCAGTGTTCATCAGTATGTGTGTGCACGTTTGACCACTGTTTGACCAGTGTTCACCAGTATGTGTGTGCACGTGTATGTGTGTGTACACTTGACCGTTACACTGTGAGGGAAATAATACGCCGTCTAAACATCCTCATTACAAGTGAACCACCCTTTTATTGAAACTGCAAAACTTCCTGAGTGTGTGTGTATGAGTATTTGCTGGGGTGTGTGCGGATGTGTGTGAATTTGTGTTGCGTGCAGGTGTTAAATTGCTCTATAATAATGTCTCCGTGATTCATTGACAGAATCCATGTTCGTCCCCAACCTTCATAAATTTGAAACCTACCAATGGATGTGTGCACACACAAACTCACACACACACAAAATCACACACAGTAGAAGCTGCAACAAATTGGCAAGCTTGGAGAACCAAAGGAACAAGGTAATAGTGAAAAAGCGACAGAGCGAGAGTCAGAGGGAGAGAGAGAGAGAGAGAGAGAGAGAGAGAGAGAGAGAGAGAGAGAGAGCAAGCTTTCCAGTGGTCATTTCCTGCACTGCCCCTCCAGACTCAGGCTCTGCTCTGGACAGCGGGAGCAGCAGGAGGGTGTCTAAGTGCCCAGGGCCCCGGATAAAACCATCCCATGGGCTACGCTAATTAGCTTCTGGACAGAGAAAAAAAACAAAACAGGAAAACTAAAACGAGAGAGAGAGAGAGAGAGAGAGAGAGAGGGAGAGAGAGAGAGAGAGAGAGAGAGAGAGAGAGAGGAGAGAGAGAGAGAGAGAGTGAGAGAGAGAGAGAGAGAGAGAGAGAGAGAGACAGAGAGAGAGAGAGAGAGAGAGAGAAAGAGATCAGACATTCAGACTAGATTCAGCATCTCCAAGGAAGCAGATGACAGTGGTGTAATTGGAGGGGGGAGTCTGATCTGAGTGCAGCTGTACAGGCTGTTTTTGGACATGCAAGGAGACGCAGACACTGCAGAGGCAGGAACAGCGGCAAGCAAACGGAGAGCTATTGTTAGGGTCTTTCATCGCTAAACCCACCCACACACCCACACACACACACACACACACACACACACGGGATGGGCTTTGCGAGTAAGAGGTGAAGGAAAGGATAGTGAGTCAGAGAACAGATGATGAAAGGAATGCAGGCACAGGAAGAGTGAGAGTAGGAGACCAGGGAACGCAGGTGATGGAAAAGAAGAGAGAAGATAGACGGAGAGAAAGAGAAGAGAGGGAAGCATAACAAGCCGAGGGAATGGAGAGCGCGAGAGAGGGTGGACGTGGAAAACCAGGCACACATGGAGCTGGAGGTGACATAGAGAATCACAGCACACAGCTGTACTGCTTTAATTGATTTGGAAAAATGAACTGAAGTGCAGGGTTGCCTTCTCCAAGTTCGATTCAAATTTCCACTATATCTACCCCTCCGTCTGGGGTGTCAGAATATACAACATCATACTGTATCGCTTAATATAAGAAATAAGCAACACTTTTCCTCCCCAGTGAGAACACAGCAGGAGCTTTATGGCCCCGTATTGCCTCGTTCCGATCTCTTCCGGTTAAGACAGTAATTCTCGGCTGGCGGTCTGGCTCTGCCCTAACCAGCGGCAAGCGCTCAGTGTGAGCGGGCGGAGGTGAGGGTGAAGTAGGGCACCCCCGAGAGCTGCAGGTACAGAACGACACCATCGACAGGGTGGGGAAAAAACTGCTGACATCATGAGAGGACACAGGGAAAACCCTGATCGACTGATTGATTGATTTTTATTGTCACTATACGTCTCCTGTACACTCTGAAGGGATCACGCAGGCAAAAGATGATTTCGCAGTTGTATAATGCGGAATGTTTCATTGAAAAAACGTGAAAAATACGTCATATTATTTCAAGCCATGAATTTTGTGAAGCCTTACCACACTTGAACCTCCCTCCCTCCCTCGCTTTCTACTTGACACTTTCTCTCTTTCTTTTTCAGGTTCCAAAAGTTCTCTTTAACTGTAGGGACCGTGTGAAAAGTGATTTGTTTGTAAATGAATGGGACCACGGTGTCTAGGGAGGGTGTGTAAATTTCTGTGTTACAAATAGGAAAAAGCAGAGCTGTTTTACAAAGCTGTTTTATGGAGATGTTTAATAAGCACAAGAGAGTGACTCATAAAAGTCTTGCTCGATGGAGTCTCTTAGTGTTCAGATCAGTCTGCCTGTAACAGATTGATAGCATTCGACTCGCAGTCTTTTCCCAATCATTTCTGTGCAACCATGCTTTGGGAACAGGGCCCAAGCTTTAAGATCTCTTAAGCATTTCAATCTGCTGTGTGCGTGTGTGTGTGTGTGTGTGTGTGTGTGTGTGTGTGTGTGTGTGTGTGTGTGTGTGTGCGTGCACGACAGAAGCATAAACAGTTCACATGGTGTGTAAATGCAGCCCAGGTTTAACTGTGCAAGCAGAATTTAAAGCGAAGCGGCCTGTTTGGGACCTTGTTCAGATTGGTGTAAACACGATGTTAATCCAGTTTCAGTGGATGGAGTAAACACGCATCAGCAGTTCTGGCGGAAACAACAGCATCCCTGTGCCCCGAGCACTCCTCTAATCACATTATCCCTGCAGGACCGGAATTTAATCATATGCCATTAATATGGAGGCAAAACCGTTAGAAGTCTCTGAAGAAATATTCCAAAGTTTCTGGCTGTGTCTCAATCCTCAGTCACGCCTCGGTCCAAGCCCAAAATCTAATGCCTGGTTAAGGCACCTAGTTATGGGACTACGGAGTGTGAGAGCTCGGATACAGTGTCCACAGGATGTGAAATACAGTAAGATACCGACACACTTGACCAGTACACGAGATCCTTTGCGTAAGCCGAAAATTGACGTAAAACAGTGAAGCCTACGACCATATTTCCTATTTCCTATAGGCACATAGAATAAAGTAAACAGTCATAAAAATCAGTTTATCAAATTATCAAACAAGTTTATCAAACAACTATTTGAAAAAGGTATATGAACAAAAGGCATGAGTCACACTAAAATTTCCCAGGGAACAAAGCATTTTGTTGGGGCAAGATGCAGGGAGTTCACGTGGCTTTGAAAATGGCACGCATTTAGTGCACATGTGAACATTTTTCTTTTTGCGTGTTTTCCTTTTTTGGGCGTCTAGGTGAATTCACATATTGTGAGTTGACTTATGGTGCGGTCGTACATCTGAGACAGCTCATGGAGCGATATGACTGAAACTCAAAACTGAAAGTTTCTTAGCTTGTGTTTCTGACAGAAACCCAACTCCTCTAATCCACAATTAACTTCAGACACCGCTGGAGCTGACGGGTGTTCTTGGAAAAGTGGTAATTTCCCTCTCTCTCCTTCTCTCTCTCTCTTACTCTCAGCCTTTCCCTCACTCCCTTAACACAGTGACTGTGATGAATAATGCATTAGATCTGGAAGCAAAACCCCAGTTTGTCAGTAAAAAAGTAAACACTGCTGGGGGGGGGGGGGGAGCTTTGGCTGCACCGGTTCACATCAAAACAATAATCATCTCTCCATCGCACAGTCAGACAAACTTAATTCCCCCCTGTTCTGTACAAAATCAGATCATCTCATACGATCGTAGCAGAGAGCTGGGTCCACAGCCTAATGCAGCCGCACACTTACCAAATGTTACTGCCCAGACGGAGAGAGGGAGAGACGGAGAGAGGGAGAGAAAGGGAGATAATCAGACAGAGAGAACAAGTGGGAGGGAGACAGACACACTGAGACTTAGGTAGGTGGGAGGGAGACAGACACACACAAGAGGTGGAAGAACAGTTGTCACTTGTAAGGAGTCTGTGAGTGCAGGTGTGTACACACGTTCGCGCGATCTTGTTTTGTTTTTCTTTCTACCTACTGTCTCTCCATCCATGCAATGCAGCCTTTGACTTTCGAAGCTATGGTCACCTTTAAGACACCGGGACACTTTTTCGCCTGTAGTAGCGATGCTACACGTTTTGTGCTGCAGGCTGCACATACAGGCTGTGAGTGTCACAGAGCAGGACATGCATCTCTGCGGTATTTAACAGAATAATGCGGCTCACTGAACCTTCTGCGGGATAGCCCAATATGCTTGCATGCTGTAAACAATAATAAATTTACTACTGATGCAAGATTAGCCAGAGGGGTAAACAGTCCAACCATGTGTTCACTGACGGGGGGGGGGGACGGGGGGGGGGGGGGTGTTTCTGTATTGTTGTTTGTGCGCGTGGTTCGTGTGTGTGTGTGCACGTGCATGCATGTTTGTGTGTGCGTGCGTGTGTATGTGTGTGTCTTTATATATGCTGCTTTTGGGAACATCATGTTGGTGGTCAAGCGTGTAATGCAGCTTCTGTTTCTGAAGCGGTAGAATGTCGAAGAACTCACACTGATTTAGAAGATAAACATGCACATACACGCACTCAGTATTTACAGCAAAAAAACCAATACAAAAACAAATTAAAAAAACATATATACTTTCTCATGGATTATTTCAGACAGAGTAACTACTATAAACTATAACACATTGTCAGAACTGTACAACTATCCCTGTCAATCTCTTCTCCTCCTGGTCTTTTTCAATTCACGGTTCTACAGCTTTCCTTCCAACAGACTGACCTTCTGTGAACTTCAGAAAGTTTTTAATTAGGATCAGCTCTTCCTGCTGGGTAGCAGCAGGGAACTGTGAGTACTGGGGAGGGCCTGCTGATATAAAATTAACCTATCAATCAAACGTAGACGCTGTTAGCAGTACATATAACAGACTGTCAGCGGCAGTCTTCTGTTTGTTTGTTAGATGTCATCGGGAAGACCTGCCAAATGTTCTTGTCAAAGTTTCAGCTTTATTTATCATGCGCATTTGAAACATTCATTGTTAATGCAGCCTCACCAGTCTGGGGATTAATACTGAAGAAGTTCTGTGGGTTGCCACTGGTGATGCGGAACGAGAGGTGGGGCTCCGTTGCCGTAGTGTCGGGGTCCTGGGCTTGGATCTGGATGACGGACATATCTTTGGGGGAGTTCTCGAGGATGGAGGCATGGTACATTGGTTCAGAGGTCAATGGGGCGTTATCATTGACGTCTTCTACCTGCACACACACACACAAACGCATGTACACACACACACACACACACACACACACACACACACACACACACATGTTATATCACATATGAACAAATATTCCTGATTGTTATAAAAAGCACAAGATAGAAAAGGAAAGATACACACATATACACAATCATACACACACACACACACACACACACACACACACACACTCACCTGAATGTAGACTTGCAGTGCAGCTGACTGTGGCACCACCCCTAGGTCTGTGGCATAAACAGTCAACCAATAAGAATCTTGTGTCTCACGATCCAACATATCCATGGTGTAGATCACTCCTACACACACACACACACACACACACACACACACACACACACACACACACACAATAGAATGAAACCTTTGAACCAACATAAAATTTCAAAAACTGATTAATTTGACAAATTCAAGTTCATCTCAACAAATTTACTAAAAAACAAAACAATCATAGCCATAACCTCTGCCATGTCCTTAAAGGACACACTAAAACCCAGAAGAAACTACACGGAAGGCTTAACAGAATATGTAACTGTGTGTTTATCGAAACCTACAAATTCACAATCACCAGAGTCGAAATGAAATCATATTTCTGAATCATGCAGTCAAACCACAGCTTATTAGTAATTCGGGTTTAAAATTCACCGTGGGAAGGGACAGGAAATCTACTCTTCCAGTGACACTTAGCTATCAGTCCATTTTTGGTAAGTTAGACACTATATCTAAAAAGCTGTTATGATGACTGGGAAAATTAAAGCTGCCCATCATCCATAATAAGAAGAATGTTGACAGCCCACACACAATAAACCCAGGAGAGGAGAGTCCTGTGATCAGGGTGCGCCAGACTGAAGCTTAAGGAAGACTCTGTGAAGTGGCAGGTAACCTTGCGCAGCTGCTTTCAGCGCTACCTTAAGCTTGCCCCAGGGTCAGCCAGTGAATCCACGCCTCCACTCCGAAATAAACCCTCGAGGGTCGGAAATAAACCCTTGAAGGTCTGAAATAAACCC
>NC_137513.1:8487500-8492500 GCF_041902795.1 Electrophorus electricus
GTGTGTGTGTGTGTGTATGCTATGTTCAGTTTATTCACCTCTCATTTTTCTAATGTCAGTCATCTCTCAGGGGGTGGCTTTCTTTTGTACACTATCCGACTGTGTGTGTCTCTGTGTGTGTGGGTGTTTCTGTTAGTTTGGGAACTGGAGTGCCTAATACGTACATAAACTTCCCACAACAGTGCAATTGTGTGTAAGAGTGTTCGTGTGTGTGTCGGGACAGTTCCATTCGGGCTGGAATATTTCATCAAATGGGGCCGTATCCTAGCAACCTAAATAAAAAGGACGTATAACGACTCCCAGCACCAACAGAACTGTCCCCTTAGTGAAAACGCATATTTACATACACTCACATGCACGCACCCACACACACACACACACACACACACACACACACACACACACACACACACACACAGAGACACACACACAAATTTGCACAAATACACACTTACACATTTACACACGAGCTCACACATTTTCTCACACACTGCCTCTCTCTCTTACACACAAACACACACACAATACCGCATGAAAGATGACACATGTGAAACCACTGACACACACCCAAACACAACAATCTGTTAATCTAAATATATGAGATACACAATTTTAATTAAAGCAAACCAATTATCACCCTATCAGGAGCATGAGTGTGTGACCGTGAGTTAATAAGTGTTCGTTTGTGTACGTATGTGTGTGTGTTTAAGAGGTGTTATCTTAGTGTGTGTGTGTGTGTGTGTGACGTGGGTGGTTCATACTCTGTGTGGGTTAAGCAGCTTCTGCTAGACTAGGAGAGCGCGTACAAGTGTGTGTGTGTGTAGTTCTATATTGTGTCATGGAGGTTGATGGTTGAACAGCTGAAGAGTGTTAAAGGTGTGATCTGAGAGTCCAGTCCACACCTTTCTTACGGACTGGAACAGAGGTGACTGGGAGACTGTAGGAGAAGAGCAGAACTCCGAGAACATCGGTCTGGAGTTCTAAGTGACTTCCATAGGTGGGAGAAAGCAGACCCCCCCCCCCCCCCCCCGGGAGGAGCTGTGGAGGAGGAGGCCTGTGAGATTTGTCACGGAGAAAGTTGGGAGTATAAGCAGGGAGAAAGTTGGGAGTATAAGCAGGGAGAAAGTTGGGAGTATAAGCAGGGAGAAAGTTGGGAGTATAAGCAGGGAGAAAGTTAGGAGTATAAGCAGGGAGAAAGTTGGGAGTATAAGCATGGAGAAAGTTGGGAGTATAAGCAGGGAGAAAGTTGGGAGTATAAGCAGGGAGAAAGTTGGGAGTATAAGCAGGGAGAAAGTTAGGAGTATAAGCAGGGAGAAAGTTGGGAGTATAAGCAGGGAGAAAGTTGGGAGTATAAGCAGGGAGAAAGTTGGGAGTATAAGCAGGGAGAAAGTTAGGAGTATAAGCAGGGAGAAAGTTGGGAGTATAAGCAGGGAGAAAGTTGGGAGTATAAGCAGGGAGAAAGTTGGGAGTATAAGCAGGGAGAAAGTTGGGAGTATAAGCAGGGAGAAAGTTAGGAGTATAAGCAGGGAGAAAGTTGGGAGTATAAGCATGGAGAAAGTTGGGAGTATAAGCAGGGAGAAAGTTGGGAGTATAAGCAGGGAGAAAGTTGGGAGTATAAGCAGGGAGAAAGTTAGGAGTATAAGCAGGGAGAAAGTTGGGAGTATAAGCAGGGAGAAAGTTGGGAGTATAAGCAGGGAGAAAGTTGGGAGTATAAGCAGGGAGAAAGTTAGGAGTATAAGCAGGGAGAAAGTTGGGAGTATAAGCAGGGAGAAAGTTGGGAGTATAAGCAGGGAGAAAGTTGGGAGTATAAGCAGGGAGAAAGTTGGGAGTATAAGCAGGGAGAAAGTTGGGAGTATAAACAAGAAGGAATAAGGGTGGTGTTTCAGGCCTGGTCTTTCTCCCCAGCATCAGTTAGTCCATAACTCCATGAAGAGGCACAGCATAAAATTCGATCATTCTGCCGTTACGCCCTAGCTACACCTGCAGCTGCGGAACATTCAGACAAACGCGCACAAACCCGTCCGTCTGATCCTGCACGTCCCCTGTACACGTGCCTCCAGGCACATCTCTACTTCCTGATGTCCCCTCTGTGGCACGGCCGGCACTCCCTGTCCAGTCTCTGCTTAAATGACCTTATCAGTGGAGAAACTCCATTAGCTTAAATAGAAAAACAACAACAAAATGCTTAATCAGCCTTGGAAAGAGCCAGCCACTATTCATTAAGCTATGTGGATTTTTTTTTTTTTTTTGAGAAACAAAGCAGTTGTGTGTGTGTGTGTGTGTGTGTGTCTCCCTGTGTGTGTGTGTGCGTGTGTGTGTGTGTGTGTGTGTGTGTGTACCAAGAGCTATTTCTATCTTAAGCTGTGCTGTGAGCGTGCATTGGCCATAAAGACCCAATGACAGCCACCAGACATTATGGACAGTTACCTGCCCTCGTAGAACACATGCAGCTAGTCTGAGATTTCTCCATAAAGTGTTCAATTCATAATTTATTACCGCAGCCTGAGAAACCTTTTATAGGGCCATTTGTCCTTAATATGTGGTGTCTGTGGCAGCCAGTGCCAACTGATTTTGTCAAATTACACAGAAGAAACACAAAACAACAAATCAAAAAAGAGCTCATTCTGTAATAGTCCCACAGCACAGTGCGACACGTAGGGAGTCGCCCAGAAATGACCTAATCACACGACATTTTACATGACCATTGAACAGCCTGGGCGATAAATTCAGATAAATGGTGACCAGCTCCACAACATCGGTCACGTGCACTGGAGTTTCTTTGTTTCTCTGGCTGAAAATCTGTGTTAATAATCTTTTCAATTCGTAGTTAACTAGTGATGTGTTTATGCGGCCTAAATTTCTTTTCTAGTGTATGATTTTTAAATAATCATAGATTAGAATAGTTAAATAAAGGTAAAGCCAGCTCAAACATCACACGGTAATGTTACGTAATAGAAAGAAATAGAATTTTCACAATTTTTTCTCTAATTAAAATTATCACAATGTTCAATATCGTTTTCGGGAACCTCTCGTAAATGTATATGTTCATTTTTCTGTACTTGAAACAGTCATGACATCAATTCTCTCGTGAGTTAAACTGAAATGAGGACGAGACTTCACCTAAACATGTACCATGTATGGAGTCTTATCACTAAGACACTGTCAAGTCAGATGAAAATGATCCAATTACATGTTCTAAAAGGGAGAAAACGCATCTGTTACTGGTAAATGATGTGCAAAAAGAGTGAATCTAGTGTTACCACCCCCCCCTCTCCACACACACATCCACACACACACACACACACACACACACACACACACACACACACACACACACACACACACACACACATCCAACCCACACCACCCCCCTTCCCCCCCCACACACACACACAAACACACACACACTCCCACAGGACCCCCCCCCCACACACACACACATACACACACACACACACCCAACCCACCCCACCCCCCCTTCCACACACACACACACACACACACACACACAAACAAACACAATTACACACACACTCCCACAGGACCCCCCCCCCCACACACACACACGCACACACAACCACAGACACACCCACCTCCACACACACATACACAGTGGTGCCATAAAGGTTGGGTGTGATTTTGTCTAGTAACTGAAAGAAATTCTCAGCTGAGAATTTGTGATCTGTTATGAGCTGATTTACAGACTTCGAACAGGATATGACCAGCAGGGGGGCCTTGTCTCAAGCCTGCAGTGTAGCTCGGTGGTTAAACGCCCAGACAGTTTAATTTAGTCAGTGTCTGGAAAAAGGTGCCCGAGACTGAGCTGTTCAGTCCAATCGAGCACGACGCCACTGACAGATGTCAGCTTCTCAGAAATGTGCAGAGAGGAAACTACATGTCAAACAGCAAAAATAGGAGTGTTTTTCACCAGCAAAGGCTGCTTATATCCAAAAACATACTTAAGCTGTGAGCAAGCAGGTTCATTTGATCTGGGACTTGCCCCCCCCCCACACACACACAGCCCAGATGTTCCTCACACCTTTATTCAGAGTAAATGTAATATGACAAACTGTATTCGCACTATAACCAATGGGGACAGAGAGCAAGAGAGGTGAAAAGAAAGAAGGAACGAATATTTTAGCCATGTGCTATGAAATAGTTTGCCAAGTAGGAATTTAAACAAACAAACAAACAAAAAAAACAGTCAAATATTGATGCAATGTCAAAAAAAAAAAAAAGAAAAACAAATTAAAGAGATAAATAAAGAAAGCTTTTGCTGGGCAAATAGTGTTTAAAAAAAGAACTGAAAAACAGCTAAAGACATATAACACTTCCCTGACACTTCAGACGTCTCTGAACTACACAGTGTGTATACGCAGGTGTGTATCTGGTGTCACTGAACGCAAAAAAAGGTACTGTTTGGAAGCATGCACATGCGTAATCTGCCCTTCCACAGCAGAAAAAGATTCACGTTTGCCACCTCAACTGTGTGTATATGAGTCTGAGACAAGATTGCAAACAGGCTGTAAACTACAGGCATGTATGTCTATATACCCCTAAAAAGGAAAAGAGAAAGACATAGGCCTAGAGCGTGCATGTGTGTGTGTGAAATCACATCAGTGTGTGTTTATGAAAGTATACTACTGTGTGTGTGTGTGTATCAGTGTATGTTTATGAAAGTGTATGAGTGCCTGTGTGTGTGTATGGGTGGGTGTGAAAGTGTATGAGTGTGTGTGTGTGTGTGTGTGTGTGTGTGTGTGGCGGGGGGTATGAAGGAGTATTAGAGAGTGTGTGTGTGTGTGTGTGTGTGTGTGTGTGTGTGTGTGGCAGGGGGTATGAAGGAGTATTAGAGTGTGTGTGTGTGTGTGTGTGTGTGGTGGGGGGGTATGAAGGAGTATTAGAGTGTGTGTGTGTGTGTGTGTGTGTGTGCATGTGGGTGTGTGCGTGTGGGTGTGTGCATGTGGGTGTGTGCGTGTGTGTGTGTGTGTGTGTGTGTGTGT
>NC_137513.1:8497500-8500000 GCF_041902795.1 Electrophorus electricus
GATTGGTTCTCTGGTGATGTGTGGCTGGCAGTAGAGTGCTTGAGTGCCGATTGGCTGCGCACCCCCTGCCAGAAGGAAGCTGGCAATAAATCCCGCCTCCTCAAAACTCTGCGGTTCATTCGCTTAGAAGACGACGTGTGTTCCTCCAGGGGATGATGGAGCAGCCCGGAAAGCAGAGCAATGCATTGCTAACTAGAACCAGGAGATGAACGAGAGGTTTCAGCTCTTCCGTTCACTCAAGTAGAGCTTGAATGTAGCACAAAGGCTAGAGGGGGATTTGTGTCTGTGAGCATTGTTTGAAAGAGCTTCTTTAAAGGTGTTTGTGAAAACAAGGGTGTTGTGTGTAAAACAGTGTATGAAGGTGTGTGACCCCACCAGTATCAGCAGGCTCTTCTGGAAAACATTTAGCATAAGCTTTTCAGAGAGGATTTTCCCGGATTTCCCTCTGTCAAGGAAATATATGCGCGTGTGTGTGTGTGTGTGTGTGTGTGTGGCGCGCTTTTGTGTGGGTGAGATGCCCTTTAACTCTCCAGAGAGGGTTCTCAATCCTGCTCTCATACACATGAGGCAGGTTTTCAAGAAGGTGCTGTCATGTTATTTTTTGTCTACTTTTCCCACACTACTTCAAATCACAGAGATCATACACACTCGTAAACGCATGGCCCCTTGAACCTTGGCTCTTTTCTTCTTCTCCTTCTCTTCTCTCCCTCTCTCCCGTCTGTTCTAGCATTCTGCAGTATTATAACCCACCATGACCTCCTCCACACACACACACACACACACACACACACACACACACACACACACACACACACACACACACACACACACACACTCCCCCACCTCACCTTTTCTCACTTTCACACACCTCTTTTGTCCCATTTCCTCTTGCCTGCCAAGTTACATTTTACACCTTTCCTGCTCCATCACCTGAGAGGTTGATGAGAAACAGTACATGCGTGTGCACGCACACACATGCACTCCCACGCAAACACACACACACACGCACACACACACATGCACACAGGTTTAACTACAAAGCACACAAAGTCAGCAGTACCTTTAAATACATTGTCACAAAACACCCTATCAACCAAATGGAGTATGTGTGTGTGTGTGTGTGTGTGTGTGTGTGTGTGTGTGTGTGTGTGTGTGCGTGCGTGTGTGTGTGTGTGTGTGTGTGTGTGTGTGTGTGTGTGTGTGTGTGTGCAAGCGCAACTGTTTTAGAATGTAAGTGTCAGCGCATACAAGCTGACAACTGCACTAAACATAAAGGGTTAAAAGCTCTGCCCCAAGTCAGATCTTCCAGTCAGGAGCTTAATTTATAAACACACACATACACACACACACACTCACACATCCCACTCCACATCCGGTCTTAGTCATCCAGGATCTCTCCCCTGCCGTCTTTTTCTGACAAAAAATGAACTACCTGTGAAAATGATGCTTCACTTCTGAACTCTACAGAACCGCAACATCTGAGGAGTCTCCCCTCATTCCAGCTGTCGTAACACAGCCCAGGCCAGACAGCCACCCAGTCCAACACTTCCAGCGGACGTCCCAACACACCTACAGATTCCTCCGTGTTGCTTGTCTGCATTCACGTCCTGTTGCTTGAACTGCTGCTGATATTTATTGTTCATGTTCTCCCTTTTGTAGCACAAGAACCAGCGATGCCTAACCAATGATTATCCACTAACATGACAAATCAGGATGTGTCATGGTACGTTGTCAGGCATCTTAAACAAGTAGGCCACATCTTCTGTGTGGAATGTGGAACCCTGACGCGATACTGTATCCGTGCAAATCCCTTAAGAGCAACCCGACAATGTCTCGCGTCTTTAAAAAGAACAAAGTCAAACCAGCCGGCGAACCATCACACTTTGAGAAACTGGCTGGGTTTACAGTGTAGCGCCGACCGTGCACAGTAAAAACCAGCATGGAAACCATAGGTGACCTGAAGAAATTGGTAAAGATTACAGTGATCTGGTTAGACTAAGCAGAAAGTTAATGAGCAATGTAATTAAATGCATCAGCATGCTAACTGGGGAAATGAAGACATATTGAGTGGATACCTGACTCCTCGTCGATGGTGAACCTTCCGAGACCGCTGCCGTCTCGGATGGAGTACTGCACCTCACCGTCCCGACCCGTGTCATCGTCGCGAGCCGACACCTGCAGAACGGACGTCCCGATCCGAGCGCTCTCCTTCACTGACGCGTTCAGCGCAAAGCTGGAGAAACCGGGCCCGTAAAGGTTTTCGTTCACGTCCACCACCTCTACTTCCACGTAGCTAATCGAGAGCAAAGAGACAGGGCGTCCCCGGTCCTTCGCCCGGACCGTCAGGTTGAAGAACTGCTGGCTCTCATAATCCAGCTCCCTGGTCAGCCGGACGGCTCCGCTGGTCTTGTCCACCTCGAAGCGGCCGTCGTGGTCGCTGGCGAGCGAGTAGCGCACCTCTCCGCCCGGGCCGAGGTCGGGGTCCTGCGTGTCCAGCCAG
>NC_137513.1:8507500-8512500 GCF_041902795.1 Electrophorus electricus
GAGAGAGATGGAGCCCCAAAAATAAAAGACAGACACAGTTCTGAACAGCTGCCGGGGACAGACCCAACTGCCACTCCCATCTGAAGTGTGTGAGACACTGAGAACCAGAAAGAAAGACAGAGCAGTAGAATAGAATGAGAGAAACGAAGGAGCAGAAGAAAGAGCATATGAGCAGAGAGTGTATGGGGGAGGTAATAGCAGGGGAAACAGTAGGTAGTGGGGGGGGGGCATATTTCACGGATTTACTTCAATACTGTTTCATTTGGAACTGCAGAGGAAAGACGGCAGTAAGGGAGGGTTTGCGGAAACAGTCCTTCACTACAGAGTGAAGCGATGCATGCACTTTGACTGTGCTGAAACAATGCTGACAAGACCAGTAGAGTAACGATTTATAATGAGAACAAGTGTGTGTATGTGTGTGTGTGTGTGTGAGAGAGAGAGAGAGAAAGAGAGAGAGAGTGAGAGAGAGAGAGAGAGAGAGAGAGAGAGAGGATGCGGGTGCCCAACTGAAGGAATTCTCCTTTTGTGCCTAATTGTGAGCTTCAGCCTTGCTTCACTGACTGTTGGGTCAGAGCTTCTCATTGGCTGATGGTCCACTGGTATGAACTAATTGGTGTGCTGGGAGATTTGAGTATAAGCCCCGCCTAATGTCAGTTAAAAACTCATTACTATGCAGAAGCAGCATGCTGGGAAAAATCTAAGATAATCTACATAATCTGCATCATAAAATCCTGACTAACTGACCTATCTGACTGTACGTACAAGGTTTTATGTAGCATATTTAAATTTCTTATATATTTAATTAGAATCTGAAAGTCCTTTTTAAAAAGGAGCATTTTTGTGAATTCCTGTGAATCTTAATTTTAATGAAGTAAAAATCATACTTTCATCTTTCCTTTCAGTATTTAATTATAGAAAAGCAAACACTGTCTATTTCTCAGTGTCTCACCTTCTCACATTCTCTCCATCCCCACAAACTGTGTGAGTCCCTCGAAAGACAAAAACAGCAGTGTTAGTGAGCAAAAGCACCATGGCGAGATGGTTAGAAATGTTGGAGGTCAGCTAATTTAAACCCAAGCGGTAGAAACAGGGAACGGTGTAAGACAGAGAAAGAAAGAAAGAAAGAAAGAAAGAAAGAAAGAAAGAATCATAGTGACAGAAAGCTAAAAGCTGGCAAAATACTCATCTTTCTTTATTCACACTATGACAGGTATGAAAAGACCCAAGTACTCACGAGACTCAACAGTATACAAACTCACGCAAACCCACAGCAAATAAACAGCTAGGGGCTACAGCAGTATATCATGAGAAACCTCAGTCCCCCAGCAGATAACCCCCCCCCCCCAGCTACCTGATCCTCCTTTTGTTACTGCTGTTCCAATCAACACACACACACACACACGCACGCACGCACGCAAGCACACACGAACACAGTTCGCATACCCACTTAGTGTGCGTTTACTAAAAGGCCTCCATGAGCATATCGGTGAACTGCACACTCCAGTGGCCCCTCAGGGCAGCCATTCTAGAGAAGCAACCCTCACCACTTGGCCTGGAGGCGCATCTTAGAGGGTGTAGGGCAGGGCTGGATTGTGTAGTGAGGGTGCGTGGCTATGCCAGTTTGAGGAGTGCATATATTTCTTTTGGCTTTATGAAATCAGATCCTCTGACCTCCAGTGAATGTGCCACACACATGACACTTCAAGACCTGATAGGTCTCCCGCAACAGAAGAGGGGGTTATTGGTTTGTATTGGTTATTGATTTGAGGAAGTGTTGATTCATCATTGTTTCACAGTGCTGTATGTAAAAGAAACTGGAGGACATGGGTAATCGGGCATCAACATACCCCTCACGTCTCCAAAACTGCTCGTTATCAAAAGAACAAAGTCTGTTTTGCCTAATTAACTTGGAACGCCAAGGTGTTTGGATTTGAGAAAGCTTTCAAATGTCCAGAGGTTAAGAAAGCAAAAAGCTGTGAAATAAAACTATTATACGCAGTGCTGCAAGGTTTTCTTCATGAGATTCAAGGCATTTTTCTGTGAGACACCTTTCCAAGTGCAATAACTGAGAGAATGTCAGACATGCTTCGAGTACCACTTTTCTGTTAAAGTACTTAGTCAGTCTACATTCCAGTCAAATAAAGGAAACTCTGGAGATGATTTTAAACAAGAGCATACAAAAAAACTGAATGTAATTATTTGTGGGGCTTTTATCACAATTAAAGGTACCCAGTAGGGGAAATAAATAAATATGAGATGGGAGGGGTTTTTTCTTAGAATCAGTGACACACACAGCTCAAAGGACTGGCCGGGTGTGGGTGTGTGAGTGTGTGTGTATGTGTATGTGTATGTGTATGTGTATGTGTATGTGTATGTGTGTGTGTGTGTGCATGCGTGCGTGTGCGTTATCATCTTTGTGTTAGCACAGTAAGGTAGAAGCACTGAGCAGTTAAGGGCACCCACTTTGAGTTACGGCATCTCTCACACATGGTAAGAATGTGTGTGGGGAATATATGCGAGGGACTAATTATTTCTTTACATTTCAGCTCAGCGGTTTTGCTTTTCACAGCCTTCAATCCCATCATAATATTTTGCTAGTGACACCATCCTGCTTTCTAGTGTGTCTAACAGGAAGCAAACGAGTAAGACTAAGCAAAGCAAAAGGACATGTCTGCTGTGAATAACCTACCGATACTGCTCACCACATCTTTACGAGTTCTTTACCCAGGAACACATTGACAATGATGGAAGGCCTCTAATTTAAGCTTATATAATGCGATACTTTGGCAGACATTTTTGTGATTTCTGACTATTTAACTCCTGACTGTTTAATATCAGTGATAATATATGTGCTGCCGTAGTACCGAGCCCTAGATGCCATTGGTGCATAATGTATTTAATGGAGTTGCACAGTGGTGAAAGTAGTCTGGAATCATACATCAACATGAAATGGAACTGCACACGTTTGCTTAACCTTCTAACACCAAGTAGTCCTACGCGTGCACGCACACACATGCACACACACAATCATGGACATGGATAGTTTCCATATGTGTAATCACATGTACGCGCACACACACGCGCAATGAATCTGGTAAGTTCATCAACTATGATGAAGTGGGTGCTGCTGTGTCTAGTAGGAGAAAGAGGGTATGGATTACATATAACACTAACACACACACACACACACACACACACACACACACTCACACACACTCACAGAGTTGAGGCCTCTCAATTTCATGTCTACTCTAAACATACTCTCACCCAAATAACCTGGAGCTCAGGCTAAATTTCTCAATCAGCTAACTTATTCAGAAATGTGCAACTGCAATTACAGGCTTATGTGTGTGCGTGTGTGCATGTGTGTGTGTTTGAGTGTGTGTGTGTGTGTGTGTGTGCGTGTAGGCGCGTGTGCAGTGATGCAATGTACGTCTGTTAACAAAATGGCAATTCAGCTAGTACTGGGATCTAACTCTACTTAAACAGAGAGTGACAGAGGAGAGAGTGACAGGGGAGAGAGAGTGACAGAGGAGAGAGAGTGATGTAGAGGAGAGAGAGTGACAGAGGAGAGAGTGACAGGGGAGAGAGAGTGACAGAGGAGAGAGAGTGACGTAGAGGAGAGAGAGTGACAGAGGAGAGAGTGACAGAGGAGAGAGAGTGACGTAGAGGAGAGAGAGTGACGTAGAGGAGAGAGTGTGACAGAGGAGAGAGAGTGACGTAGAGGAGAGAGTGTGACAGAGGAGAGAGAGTGACAGAAGACAGAGAGTGTGACAGAGGAGAGAGAGTGACGTAGAGGAGTGTGACAGAGGAGAGAGAGTGACAGAGGAGAGAGAGTGACAGAGGACAGAGAGTGACAGAGGAGAGAGAGTGATGTAGAGGAGAGAGTGTGACAGAGGAGAGAGAGTGACGTAGAGGAGAGAGTGTGACAGAGGAGAGAGAGTGACATAGAGGAGAGAGTGACGTAGAGGAGAGAGAGTGACGTAGAGGAGAGAGAGTGACGTAGAGGAGAGAGTGTGACAAAGGAGAGAGAGTGACAGAGGAGAGAGAGTAATGTAGAGGAGAGAGTGTGATAGAGGAGAGAGAGTGACGTAGAGGAGACAGTGTGACAGAGGAGAGAGAGTGACGTAGAGGAGAGAGTGTGACAGAGGAGAGAGAGTGACGTAGAGGAGAGAGTGTGACAGAGGAGAGAGAGTGACAGAGGAGAGAGAGTAATGTAGAGGAGAGAGTGTGATAGAGGAGAGAGAGTGACGTAGAGGAGACAGTGTGACAGAGGAGAGAGAGTGACGTAAAGGAGAGAGAGTGACAGAGGTGAGATTGACGTAGAGGAGAGAGAGTGACATAGAGGAGAGAGTGACGTAGAGGAGAGAGTGTGACAGAGGAGAGAGAGTGACGTAAAGGAGAGAGAGTGACGTAGAGGAGAGAGTGACAGAGGAGAGAGAGTGACAGAGGAGAGAGAGCAGGAGGGAGGAGAGAGAGTGACAGAGGAGACAAAAGAGAAGAGAGAGAAAACAAGAGGATAGAGAGAGCAACAGGAAAAGTAACAAAGCAAGAGATGGGGAGGTGTATAAAGGACTCCCATGCTCTCTTTCAGGTCCTTTTGTTTTCTTTTCTCTCTGTGCCTCAGAGCCGTGCTCTCTTTCTGTCAATGAAGTGGTGTGCTCAATGGTGCACAAGAATCCCTGCTGTGTCAAAGGTTATCAGCAAATCATTCGCAGTTATATTTCAAAGGACATGCTTGAATGTCTCACACACAGGTATTTTCACACACATGCACACACACATGCGCGCGCACGCACACACACACACACACACACACACACACTGACTGACTGACAGGGTGTGTGTTTATAGAGGCTCTGCCTTATGGGAGAGAATCTGGTAAACCACTTTAGAAGTGACCGAAGGTGTAACTATAGACTTGTGCAGAACACACACACACACACAGAGAGAGAGAGAGAGGAAGAAAATAATTCATTCTCTTACACACACAAAGAGGC
>NC_137513.1:8517500-8537500 GCF_041902795.1 Electrophorus electricus
GTGCATTTGGCTACATACAGATATTAAACTCTCGGATTTTGTTTGTGACTGTCCAGCACACTGGGTATGTCACTGTGTCTGTAGAGAACTATGTTCTGTGTTATACATGACAAAGCCATTTACACACACACACACACACACACACACACACACACACACACACACACACACACACACACACACAAACACACACCAGTAGCTCAGGTCCCAGTGACTGGGCTGTCAATAGCAACTGCATCTCAATGACCCAGAGGCTATTCAAATGTTAATACCCCCCCCACACACACATACGCACACACACACACACACACACACACACACACACACACACACACACACACACACACACACACACTGTATATCTCTCCAGTATAAATACATACATGTTGCCACTATCTCTGAAAATCAGACACACACACACATACACACACAAAACACAAGTTTTGCTAACAGGACTGATTAAGAGGATAAGAAGCTTTTGTGGACCCACAGAGGAAGAGACAAGTAGAGGGATGAAGGGAAAGATACCCAGCAGGCAGAATTCAAAGACACCTATAAACTCCTCCTTTGGGACAAGCCCTACCCCCTCTAAACACATGTAATCATATGTACTCTAAGTAATAGAATCTTGCACACGTGGTTTTATACCTTGTCAGGACATAAAGACAACTTCAGCATTAGGAAGACTCTTATCCCGAGTGACTTATACCCACCTATTAGTCTGACCATGCACATGCTTCCTGGGAGTTGAACCTATGACCTTGGTGTTAGCAGCAGCATGCGCGACATGCTCTGTAACTATCAACATACACTGTGAGCCTTCTAAAGCCTAACCTTAAACCTACTCTAATCTCAGGGAAAGAAAGGTTTTTGTCATTTCAGTTTCATAAAGAGCACCTTATCAGATAGGTTACCCATGATCTTTTCCTACATAGTCAGGGACGTTTAGTTTTTAAAATGTAAAAAACAAACAAACAAACAACAGATACAGTTTGTACCATCATTTAAAAAAATAAGACGTGAAGGCAGCCTCAAGCATCAGAGTGTGCATCTCTGGTTCATTTGGGAGACTTTTTACTTGGCAGTAAGTAGGAGTCACAAAGCAAACCGATGACATTAAACTAAGTCTGGAGAAGCAGCAAGTATAACCAATCAGGCCTCACAGCAGCAAACACAGCTGCAAAGACCTCTGAGCTAAAGGAGGAATATGCCACACGTTATGGCAAAGGCTGTATCCCGGAAGACTAGTTACGGTGAGAGCAGTAACTACCAAACCTGCAGAGGTCTGGGCGATATCATCAGAAACGCTACACGTTGTGATACAGAAATAATAGCAAGGTACTGTTTATTGTAATGTTTTAATCACATCACTGACTTCACAGCTAGAATCAGTCGATTTACTTTCTTAATCATTTTATTCGGGTAGAAAGTTAAGCTGTAAGAATACATTTCACATACGGGCTCTGTTTGCTCGAATCCATGATGTATCTGAAACTTGATGTGCTTCTTTTAAATTTTACTACACTGTATAATAAGAGCGTTCTGCAGACATGCACAATGTATTTAATGCAAACCCATGTCTGCGTAATAAACGGGGAATTGTGTTATGGCCTGATCTTGCTCTGCAGGGTAAGAATTTTGAGGCTTCTTTACTCTCCCGTCCCAAAGCATCCTCGGTAGACAGAGCTCCCTTCGTGGAAGGCATTCAGGCTGGCTGCACGCACCTTCCAGTGGGCCTGATGGTGGGGATGGGAGTGGGTAATATAGGGCACATTGGGCCCCGGAGGGTGGGGGCTGGGTGGAGGTAGCAAGGAGAAGTACACAGGGCAGATTGGGATTCGCCTTCGACACAAAAAACTGTAACAAAGCATTGCTCTGCCTCACCAATCACACTATAGATGTTTTGTGTTTGTTCAGATGTTATCAATACATAACCAATAGCTTATATTTAGGCCATATATTATAACACTGAACTATATTTATTAAATTATAAAATACTACAATTTCATGGGAGTGGATGGGTTACATTTAGCTAGAACAATTTGGGGATGAAATGTAAATTTGCAAAACTATCAGCATTACTGGAAAACTATTATAGCCAGGTGGTTTTCATATGGGGTTCACATTAAAATGTATGGGTTAGATACAGGCATACGACATACCATTACAGTCTATACCACGCCATTAAGCTCTATATGGGAATATATGAGACACCATTACAAGCTTGGTGAACGGGCTGAAATTTGCTTCTGTGAAAGGTTTCTAATGATGCCATTACATCAAGAGAATCCGTTCTGTATTTCTTTATGAGTTCTGCTCATTAAAAATAGATCGATGAGTTCTCTTGGCCATAGTGGGGGGCTGATCGTTTTCATGTGTTCTGTGAGCTGGAGGAGGGAGGCAGTGAGCAGATGAAGGTAAGGCGTAGCGGTACGGGGATATACCTCACTGATCCTGGAGAGCTAGGACAAACTGCTCAAAATTAGAAACACAAACAAGAAGAAGACCCAAATCACATCATTACACAGATCGAACCTTTGGATTGTGATGTAACAATGGTTTCCATAGCGATTCCAGTGAGAGATTCCTGCATATTTAATAAGAAGCTTTGGGCAGGTACTTTGATTTTGGACTGCTTAGCATATTCGTGAATAAACCATGTTGTGAAATCAATGTCTACCAATGTCTACCCCATGCAAAGCTGTATGGATATCAGTGGATCAGGAGAGTGTATACACCCACACACCCACACACACACAGAGAGAGCGAGTGAGAGAGAGAGCCTTATCTAAGTATTGATCATACACCTTTTGTTTGCTGTTCTATTTGGAAACACAGCTGTAGCTTGTGAATTCATACTTTACTGAAAGGCCAGCATTAACTGGAGAGGAAACTACACTCACACACACACACACACACACACACACACACACACACACACACACACACACACACACACACACACACACACACAGACGTATGCATGCCTGCACAGACATACACAACCATATCAATGTATTGATCGTACACCATTTGCTGGCTTATATTTTGACATGCCACTGCAGTGTGTGAAATCAGACTTTACTCAAAGGCTAGCAGTAACTGGAGAGGAAACACACACACACCCTGATACATGTATGCACACCCTGATACATGCATACAGAATCAGGAATTTGAATTCCTGTTTCAACCTGAACAAATAATTACACACACCATTATACCACCCCCACCCCCGCACAAACACACACACACACACACACACACACACACACACACACACACACACACACACACTCAGCTGTTTCTAAAGAGATAATTATACAGGCACATCTGGAGTGCAACTTGAACAGAAGCAGAAAAGAACATGCACACACACACAAATCCAAGGCCAAGTCCAGTGCCTATGTGTGTGTGTGTGTGTGTGTGTGTGTGTGCATGTGTGTGTTTAAACTGGTAGTCCAGACAAAGCTGATTGAGACCATGTGGCAGTTAGCAGGTTGTGCGCCCATCTGATATTCCACGGTGGGAAATTGAATCTGTGAGATGAGGAGAGGACTGCGTGTTGGGTGCTTTACAGAGCCCACACCTGGACGAAGGCCGGGCCCAGAGTGTGTGTACATGTGCTTGTGTTTGTGGGCGCGTGTGTGGGGCCCTTCCATTACATATCTCTAAGTAAAAGCTTTTTTCTTCAGAGAGAGAGAAAGATGTAAGGGTGTAAACCACAGCCGGCAGGTCCAGTTAGGTGTGAACAGGTTCCTATATCTGTAGCATCCACGCTTCCTGATTTCATAATGGCGACGGGGGATGTGGGCGAGTCATAGTGGATCAGGGTGCATATGCAATTGATAATACGGCCGTACCTTCACCCAGCACCAAGCATTATTTATTATTTATTACTTCATCTGTTTGGATGCTTGTTTATTTGTTTATTTTACCATGTAATTGAACAGTTACAGGGTGATTTAGTGGGAGAAATGAACAGTGTAATCCGAGGGCCACAGCTTGGTTATTTGAAGAGGTTGTGTTGAAAAGTGTCCGTGTGTGTGTGTGTGTGTGTGTGTGTGTGTGTCTGATTCAGTTGGCATGGCAGTGGACAGGCACTCTGTACCAACTGGCATTTAGGGACCTGCTTTTACACAAAGGTCTTACCCCTCTATATCACTACAGAGAGAGAGGGGGGGGGGGGGGTGACAAAAAATGGCATTTCCCCAAACCATTATGCCTTTCGGTAAAGGATTGCACTAAGCAGGCTAATCTTTCCGCAGTGCACCAGTGAGTGCGCGCACATGACCACGCACACACACACGTGCACACACACACACACACACACACACACACACACATGCATGCAGATGCATACCTAAAAATAAATAGTTAGTCTATATACAAGTAAATAGGTCCTGCAAGAAACATTTGTACAATACCAACAACTTTGTCTTGCACTTCAAACTTTATACTGACTAGCCTGTACTCTTTCTATCTCTCACTGCACAGCCAGAACACTCTGTTTGCTGTGTATGTGTGTGTGTTTGTGTGTGTGTGTGTGGGGGGGGGGGGGGGTATTGTGTGTGTGTGTGAGTGAACTCATTACTTCCAGCCCTGAGTATTTTTAATCCGTCATGAACAAACAGTCCATCTTACCAGAGCTCATTCAGAAAGGAGAACCAGTAAGATTTACAGCAGAGACGTGTACACACACTCACCCACACCCACCAGTCAAACTTTCTCACTAATCCATACCAATGCTGCTATAACTGTTACTTATTTTAATGTCCTATTAATATAATATTAATTACTACAACTTTCCCTCGCATCTTGATTTGTCATCTTTAGTCTGTTTCTTGGTCTCTTTGATTTAAGTTTAATACACTTCAGCCTATAGAGGGTAACAGTAATTCAGTTATAGGTAATTTGGTGGTTTTCTAGAGTACACAAACATCATGTCCTCTTCAGAATGTGCCTGAACTTTGACTAATTCTCTTCACCCACGGGTACACTCTCTCATGCAGAACAGCCGGTAATTAATAGAGCGCTTCACAAACACCGGCATATAACTGGACGGCGGCACAGGGTTTGCTCTTTCGGCTCCGTTCTCCTGCGCCCTGGATTTGAAATGACTAGGAGGTCACAGTGCAGAACACCTTTCATTCATCAAACTCTACCTGCTCTAGCTGGATTAATATTAGAGAGAGAAAGCGTGAACACTGCACATGGTACAAAATCTTTATTATGAACATGAGACACTCAGCCAGTGGGTAAGAGATCCACAGTGTCAAGAGGTTGCTGGATCACATCCCCCGGCACGCGACAAAGGGATGCCGGCTTGGATGCTCAAATGCGTCTGCCCGTGTTATGCCCTTAGGCTAAGACGATTAACCCGATGGGTGTGACAGCATGGTTCTAATACCCCCTAATCCTCCTAGAACTCCAGGGGCAACAAACCTGCCCATTTGACCCACTGCAGTAAAGCACGAAAGACTACCTGCCACTTCTCTGTCTTGTATGCACACAAAAAAGAAGGTGGCCTGCCTTCTACTGTCTTTAAAAGATTAGGGACCCCTGGAAGCCATGTGAAGAGTCAGTGCAGGGTGAGATGCTGATATTCAGTATGAGACAAGATACGGCAGTCGATATGGCCGATTTCATTTCATTATAAACAGACCACAGGGAAAAGAGGCATTGATTTATAACTGAGGAGTTATCGACAATCACGGAACTCTCAGAAACTCTCAGTGTGTGTGTGTGTGTGTGGTGCATAATGCGTCATCTGTATATCAAGACCAGCATGCTCTGGAGTAAACATCCAGTGGGGTTGCGAGTAATGCTGTTCCCTTCAGCAGCTCCCTGCTGAACAAATGTAGACACGCACAGACACACACAAATGCCATGCACACCTAAATGTTCATACACATGCACCAACACAGTCCTGCAGGTTGTGAGACAAAGCTCAATGAAAATATTAGTGAAATATGAGCAGCAGGTATTGGCAGCTGTGCTTGATCATATTTCTGATCTACAAACCTTTCCACACACACACACACACACACACACACACACACACACACACACAATGCAATATATGGCCTAAACCGCATTGCCAGACGTATTTAATAAATATGTCTCTATGTATTGTATTCCTTATTAAAATACTTTTAGCTGGTTAAATATTCTGAGCCTCACTGTTCAGTATCTCAAAGAAAAAAAGAGCTGGTGCGACGACATTCACTTGCTTTGTCACACAAACCAATAGGCTACTAATTACAACTTGAGCTGATCTGGTCTAATGCTAATAATTTGAGGTGATCTGCCTAACCCTAATCAAAAGCCAAGCCAGGCCAAAGTTTGATTGCTAACCCCTGAATACATCTTTCTTGTGAACTTGCAAGATTAAGTAACTTATGAACTAATGCCTGGGTAACAGTTCTCTCTTTTTGTGTGTAGTTTGCCATTTGGTTGATGATTTTGTTCAATGCTATTAGCTACATTAGACACCTACAGGAACAACATGGCTTGAGTAGACACACATGGGTACAGTGGACATCAGCTGGGACTGAACCCATGAAACACTAGACTATTTAGGTGGCACAAATTCTGCATTGTATATAAGTAATCTGCTGTTCTCGCTGTTTGGGCAAGCCTGAGTAAATACAATTAAACAGACAAAAAAAGAAAGGCAAAAAAGCAACTATGCTCTGGATAATGCTAACTGTAAAGTTCTGGATAATGTTAACTGTAATGCCCTGGTTAATGCTAGCTGTTATGCCCTGGGTAATGCTAACTGTAAAGTTCTGGATAACGTTAACTGTAATACTCTGGGTAATGCTAACTGTAAAGTTCTGGATAACGTTAACAGTAATGCCCTGGGTAATACTAAATGTAAAGCCCTTGGTAATGCTAGCCATTATGCTATGGGTAATGCTAACTGTAAAGCTCTGGGTATTGTTAGCTGTTATACTCTGGCTAAAACATAATTCTCTGGTCTTTCCTACCATGTTAAATTTTCCTACCAGAAATGAAATGAAGACTGTCATGGCATGTTAACCTTAATTAATAAATACATTTATTTTTCTAAAGACCAATTTTGTTCATTTCCATCTCTAATCTTAATAAAAGACCTTACTCTCAGGCAGTAAACAATTAAACCAGTTTCCCACAAGCACACAGAGTACATCCTCCTCTGTGAAATGGAAAATGTGTCCCATGTAAAAAAAAAAAAAGTGTGACCCTCCCTCTGCTGTCTGTCCTCCCCTGATCTCTTCCTCCCCACAGGGATTAGTTTACACTGCAGTCATCTCCTCATGCCAACACACAGAAGTACTTGTTGCTATTGTTGTTCAATGCTTTTGTTTTTACATTGCCAATTTTGCAAAATGTAAAAACTGTTGACTGTAAACAGCATGCTTTAATGGTCAGTGTAGCAAATGCTGTCATAAAGACAGAACCAGGATGCACGCAGTTTAATTCAGAATTTAATTCAATTTAACATTCTTATAATTGCACTCACCCGAGGATGGGCAGGAACAAAAGAAATCATATCTCCCTGGCCCTATGCTAGTTATAATATAGCAGCATAAACAGGAATTACACGGCAAGAAGGGAGTAAAATAAAGGAGCTGTATAGAATCATCATGCAAGCTCTCTTGCCGTGCCGTGCCGTGCCGTGCAGCACTTAGTACCGATCTCCCCTCCAATAGCTATCCAGTGACGGCTTCTGGATCTGGTGCGACTTCAGCTGCACCTGGAGAGAGCTACACACCGACTGGAGGACACTAAAGCTCATCTTTATCCCAGCTCCGCTGTGCCCATGTCACTCGCCAAAGGAAAACAATTGAGCTGTACCTGGAGCGAGCAGTCCCTTCCCAGATTCCCCATTTTGTGTACCTGTTAGGCGAGCCCGTTGACAGTCACCTGGGATACAGCGGATCGTTAGCACCTCATTAGCGCTGACACACCTAGCTTTATATTAATATGGAAACTCACAGGATGTGGTCTGAAGAGTGTGAAGCATTAATTTCTAAGTGATCCAGACTCTTCGGACCTTGTGAGTGTGAAAACGATATATGCTGTCCTGCTAGCCAGCCATCACTTTTCTACACTCCAGTAGGCAGGCATGTCAGAGTCACTGTGCATTTCTCATTTCACATTTAAATATACAGTACAAATGACCAGAGCAATCGCAACCATGCTTTGGTCTGTGATCACAGCAGCTGTGGAACAGCCAAGCGCCTGCGCAGTATGAGACACCTGGTTCGGTAAACTCTCTCACCAGGATTCCACGCTTAGCACTGGAAACCGACAATCTTAGGATCTCGGTAAGCAATGAATGCATCCTTTCAGGTGGTGAACTGCATTCTCATTTGATATGGAAGAAAATATTGTATTGTGATTATATTGCGACTGCATTGCTACATATTGCAGTAGTTATGTGCTTGGATAAATATTAAATGCAGTGGGGAATTCCTGATGTGACATGGTTAATGACTAGCCTGCATTATTTGTAACTGAAATTATTTACATTCGTTATATCATGAATGCAGTGATTCCCCAAAACACCCACAGAAAACTCATCTGGATTGCCTGATATTATTCAAGATGTTCACAGTCAAAGTCACAGATGTTCAAAAGCGATTTGTTAGAGGGCTCATCTGCATATTGCAAATGCATATTTGTGCACTGTTTTCGTGAATCATTCACATGATCGAATAAACATAAATCATTTTCTGTGATATAGCATTGCCAAGGCAAGTAATTACAATTAGCAAACCGACATAATCTACAGTGCAGGCCTGTTCCCAGTGCCCTTCATTTGCATATCGTTGAGGATGGATCCTGGGAGCTGGTGTCATCGACAGACTTTATCACGTTTACATAAACGTTACTGGATGTGATTGGACTACAGGACACAAGTCATCCATATGTAAATAATCACGGACACACCACCAGGTCATGTGGTAGACTGCCCCAGAAAGGAACCCAGGATTTTCTTTGTTTATGTTATTTTTTTTTAATAAAGATGACAAGATGCAAAAATGAACAAGTGCGGGCAGGACAAAGAGGAGTTCAAAACAGCAGATAAAGCACTTTCTGAATCTCTGGGGATGTGCTGGACCATAAAATTTGCTTCGTAACTTTTTTCTTTTTTTTTAGCTTAGTGGAATTCTTCAGAACAATAGCAGCATGTTGGTCATCTTGTTCTAATTTATATTTTGCATTTACTGGATGAACCGCTGTTAGTGTGTGTTTTATTACCTCCTGTCTGTATTATTTAACTTGGCGCTTTAAACAGGAGATTCCTGAACACAGAGAGAGAGAGAGAGAGAGAGAGAGAGAGAGAATGTGTGCAGCTGTGTGTGTGTGTGTGATGCAGTACGCCCGTCACGCGCACATGTTCAGGATTCACACAGATCTCACACAAAGATACAAAGAGACACAAAAATACACACAAACATAAATGTGCATAACTGAGTACAACAATACACTCAGACAACTTCTGAGGATAATAATGCCTCTCACAGACAGACAGACAGACAGACAGACAGACAGACAGATAGACAGATAGATAGATAGATAGATAGAATAATGAACATGATTTTATTCTTGCCATTTATAACTCAAGAAGCAGTGTGTGCTCAGAAAACTTGCACACATGTGCACACACACTCTCACACACACACACACACACACACACACACACACACACACACACACACACACACACAAACACACATAGAATTAGGACTAACCTGACTCAGCACTCTTTGATAGCCCGTCATTAATACACCCTGGAGCTCATTTCAGTCTGACCCAAGCCAACGTGACAGGCCAACCCGACCAACCACACTCTGCCCCGGGCAGGAATAAGCCCCTACGTGCCTCCTTCTCTGGAGCTCTCTTGACCTTTCCACAGTTATGTTCGAATGAATGCAGGTCAGCTGGCATCAGATCACTCACTGACAAACACTCCGAACATGCACTCATTGGCACTAGAATATGTAAGATGCAGACACACACACAAATAATATGACATGATGCTTTTAATGAGCTAGCATAATGTGTGTGTGAGTTTGTGTGTGCATATTGACATTTGTTTAGCCCTTTTTGGTAACTTAATAGCTTCATGAAGATGGAAACTTTTTTTACTGTGAGGACATTTTGGGTGGTTGTGTGTGTGTGTGTGTGTGTGTGTGTGTGTGTGTGTATGTGTTTGTTCTGCTGAGTTGTGGTGCCACTCAGCTCCCTGGAAAGGCAGTTAGACTAGACGGGTACATTATCCCGTTGCCATGACACCTAGCCAGTGACCCCTGGGCATTCAGTGGATTGGCATGCCATGGGTAATGCCAACAGAAAGAGACACAGGGAGGAAGAATGAGTGAGACAGAGATGACATCATTCCCCATCCGTTAGACACATTCTCACACTTTTCGGGCAGATGGGTGCCGGGGGTGAGGAGGGGCCAGTGGTGGGGGGTTGGTTGAAGAAGTAGGCAGTGAGTATGATTACCACTGAACTTATTAGCTAACGGCTATGAGCTACACAACACCACTGAGCATTGTTCAGCTATCTGGACATGATGTCACTCTGCAGTAACCTTGAGTTTAGCACCCCATGAGTGACCCCATGGGCAAGTCTGACCATGGTACAAGAATAAACGTTGTACCAGACCATGGTACAAGAATAAACATTTCTGGAACTCTGAATGGATTCAGAACTCACAATGGATCTGGAAGTGTAAACAGATTTGGACCTCTGAACACAGCTGCTTTGTGAACAACACATGTCAAAGCAGACAGCTTCATCAGCCTCATATTTATAATGGTACTGGTGTTCTCAGCAGGTTTTTTATAGTTTGAGCATGACCAGAACTCGCTCCAAGGCTAGACGGTCTTTATTCATGACAACTGAAGCCACGTCAGCATCATGCCAAAAGTCAAAAGGCAGCAGATCTGTCGTTGCAGACTGCCTCTCTGCTACCTCTCTACACACATCAAAACGCCTGCCTTTACATATTTTTCTCTGAAGTTCTCTGGACAGAGGTTCCCAGAGGACAGTGTTCAGTTCAGATTAACTTCATACATGATAAACAGCCGTATACCAGAACTTAGCAGGGTGGCACTAGTGATCGTCATCTTCTGTTTTTGGTAGAAAAGTTACATCATTCCCTTACCAAATCGATAAGGTGTTTGCCTTTATTTTTTGGGTCCAGCCCAAATCCTCCTGGTTTTGGTTAACCTATGACAGAGTAAATGAGGCATTTGAGGCATACCTGAAAATCCCCAAAAAACTGCAGGATAAATGTGCCCAGTAATGCACATTCAAATCAGTTTTGAAATGCTTGATTGGGGTTTTAAAACCCAATTAACTCTTATTGTTGTAGCGTTGGCATCGTTGGAATGCTGGCTTGTAGGCTTGTGTTTTTAGCTGCTTTTATTTTGTAATTGCTCATTTATGTTGTTATCGCTCATTTATTGCTCATTTTGTGCTTCAAGTTACGACTTATAAATTAGATTATAAATGGGAACGATGACCATCAGATTTGATATTAAAAAAAACAATTTTCATTATGTTATTGTTATCATGTAGCCTATAAATATTGGTGGTATTTCAGGAGTTATGGCCATTTCAAACAGTTACTGAAGCCTAATTAAAGTTGCTTGTGACTGTCTGCTATGAGGGGGTAGGCTTATGCTAATGAGGTCAGGGATATGGTAATAAGGTCACTGGAAGCAGCATGAACACTATTCAGCTTAATGAATAAACAAAAATGCCAGAAAGAAAAGACATGCTGTGTGTGTGTGTGTGTGTGTGTGTGTGTGTGTGTGTGTGTGTGTGTGTGTGTGTGTATGAGAGAGAGAGAGAGAGAGAGAGAGAGAGAGAGAGAGAGAGAGAAATGTGAAACAGGTCAAATGTGTTTGATGCTTATGCAAATGTTTATCAAAATATGTGCATATCTCTAAAAGGTGTGTGTGTGTGTGTGTGTGTGTGTGTGTGTGTGTGTGTGTGTGTGTGTAAAATAATGAATGAGGAAAAGAGTGCGAAGAAGCCACAGAAAGGGGGAGATGTAACAAGGGAGGGAAAAAGAAAGGCAGAAAGAGGAAAGAGTGAAATTGGTGTAGAGACTGATGCCAATCTAACATACTAGTGTGACACCATGAGAGATTATTTCATGAGCAACTCAGGCATTTATCCAATCTAATAGATTTCTGTTTCCCTTTTCATTTCACTAATTTAGCTACTCAAAGTCAACTTTAGAGGCCTTGGAAGCTGACTTCTGTGATGCTGTGCTACACTATATCCCAACGATATATGCCCAGTGATGCCAAGGTGCTTTGGTGTGGGGCTACTGAGTGGTTAGAAGTGTCTCGGAGGCCAGCGGGTGCTGAAGTGAAGTAGTGATCATCAGTCACCTAACACTAAGCCAAACTCAACAGATTCAATGACCCATCAGTACCCAATGAGAAATACCAGAATGAGAGAGAGAGAGATAGAGAGATAGATAGATGACTAAACCGACTAATATCTGTGCTTGCATTTTCTCCATAACTACCTTCCTTCTCCATCCTTGTTTACACTTTTTTTTTTCTTCAATCAAGCCCTCTCGCTATCGCGAGGCTTTATCACTCAGCCCAACGCCGTGTCGCGCGGGAAACGTTACGGTGCAGGAGATGACACGGTCGTGACACCGCGAACCTCATTTAATGTGGCGCTCCTTGCCTGGAACGCAACGACGAGATTTTTCCGTCTCTTTCTTTCTCAATCTAACGGCAGAGACCAGCGCAGGGTGCGGCGAACAGTTATTAGTTTTATTGTGTCACCACGTGGCGCCCGGTCCATTCAGATCCATTTGTCTTTGACCTACTCGCAGCATTCGCACCTTTGAACCAGTAAGACATGCTTCCAGAGAAAGAACAATTTAACCTCCTCAGCATCTACTGAATCATTAGACCAGGAAAAAAAATCGCACACGAGACAAGATTATGTAAGCCTTTAATCAACAAAGTGACAAATAGGCTATTAAACCGCACGCTCTGTGAAAAATGAGCGTCGCTCTTTAAACGAGTAGCGTCTGATGAATTCTTACCGAGCAATTTAATTCATACTGTACACGCACAGCTGACGCAAGCCGGCGGACAGTGGAACCGGCCAGCGATCCGTCGGCCTGTTGGGGAACGAGGCGAATCTTCGGCCTCTCCGTTTAATAAGTGACCTTTCGGTACACGCGGTTCATTAGGCGTGTCTCGGTCCTGGCGTCCCGCGCCCCCGAGCAGCCGTTAGCGGTACGAAATGCGGCATCAAACGGGACACTTCGACGTGGATCTGATGTCAGTTTTGCTCAAAAAAATGGAGTCCAGCCCCTGAACTTTTAACACGCGTGTGAGCGATCCCAACCATGGAGTTGCGGCCTGCGTAAGAGGCGATCCGAGAATGAACACGTAGACCATTATCGACTGCCCCGTCTCTCTTTGTCAACTGCAATAATGGGAACCTAGACGTTTATAAAAACCGGTTCCTAACCGGTTTAAGCCATATTAAATGGCACCCCCCCCCCCCCCCCCCCAAAAAAAAAAGTTCAAAAACATCTTACCACACAATCATGTCGTTGTGACTATCGGTTTCAACACGCTTTCTTCCAGATAAAAACCATTGTTTAGCTGTCCAGGACTTGAGAATCACAACTCGCTCCGACCTGGCTGGACTGGTAGATTAAAAACTAATATTCCAACTCAGTGAAGCAGTACTGAGTCCCTAAATCAACAAAGCATACCCCTATCACAAAGTAGCTCTAAGGTCAACCTTTTCCCTAATATTGGTGAAAATATAAACGTATAAAACATAATCAACATCCTGATAACAATATCATGATTCATAATTGATTTTAATTCAGGTTTCAAAGTGCATTACCTCACAAGAAAGCTCTTTTTGCCATTATCTCGTGGCTTTTCTTGCCGTTAAATTAAAAAATTGCTTCTTTGCTTTGTGGCCCACAGCCTTGTTGCAGTTCTGGGAGCTAATGAATTCTCCAAACACGCCAGAGGTCCATGATAATTAGGTCCAAGTGGGTTGCGCTGTTGGGGAAAATTTCTCTGCATTTGTGAGATGTTGACGTGCTGGAGGAGAATTTCCCTAAACCACCTGCAGCCAGTGCAGAGCAACAGCACAGACAGCGTGCAGGGATAAATGAACTCACCAGCAAGCTCCTAGTCAGATGGTGTCTAAATTCTTCTTTTATTGAAGTGATACCCGCATGTCCATATGCTGTTATCGCACTATGCCATCCCTTGCTTTATTTAGTCAAAACAAACACCAAAAAAACAGAACAAATCAAATAAATAAATAAACCCAACACTCCACTTCAAAGGAGTCTTTAGAGGGGTATCACTGATGAGAGAGTGATGTTGTGCATGGCTAAACTTCACCTGTCGGAGACAGCTCTCCTCAAACACTGAAGGGTTTCTCCAAGTGTGCCTGTTTATCTGCCTACAGACGACAGACATGGCGCATTTATGCTGACTTTAGCAATCTTACCAGTCTCTGGAACACGCTGAGCCCATATCTCATGGCTGGGGTTTATTTTTTGGTTAGATTCCTAGGCCACGGGCTGTTTCTCTCAGCCCTGCAGGCCATCTCTTGTTTAAATTTGGTTAAGAATGAGAAGAAAATGGGAGAGGAGTGGGTTTTATTTGTATGAGCCCTTCATCTCTCTGACCTCCTGAGAGAAAATGATGGAGAGACAGATAAAGCACTGAAACATGGTGGCTTCCATGGTGTACTTTGCCAACGCTGACCAAGATGGCGCATTCGCGGTTGTCCGCCATGCTGAGGCACATGAAACCATGACTGCTTCCATGGAGTGCTTCAAGGGCCAACCTGCCAAAGTGATTTTAAGTCAGTAAACCACTGTCAGTATGCCATGGACTTCAAATAAACTGCAGTGTAATTTAGTGTCTATGAACTGATCTGATTCTTCTGCAGGCAAATGTGTGGCAACTAGCAGCGAACACTAAGCCCCAGAAAGCTGTGAACCAGCTGTAGCTCAACCAAACCAAGTCCTGTGGAACACTGATGACACAACAGTATTGGGAACACTACCGCCACAATGTTAGGATGTAACCGCACTATTATTTACAGTGTAATGCCCATATTTACTTTCAACATACTAATACATGATGGAGAACTGTAAGGTGTTACCCAGAATTATGTTATTATAACAATCGTGCCTGTCACTTTAACAAAATTGCCTGTCACAATCGTCAGTGCCATAAGACCACTTGCTCCGGCTGAATCAAACCAAATGACAAAATCTTAGTAAATATTTAAACTAGAAATACGTTCTCTCCTCATCTCTTATCCCAGCTGCAAAAGCTTGTATGTTGAAGTTATGTTCCATCTTTCTCTCTTTCTCATTGTCTCCTTCCCTGAAGGATTAAAGTAACTCACACCTATCAGTTACCCAGCATGCACCACCAAGCCAGGCTACAAGATTTATTAAACTGGCACTGCCTGCTGTACTATCTCTCTCTCTCCTTCTTGCTCTGTCGCTTCTATACACTGTCCAAACCCTCTTATGTCTCCCTGCTCCCCCCTAAATATCCCAGTCTGCAGTATTATACATTCCCCCTTCCTCTGTTTCTACCAACTCTCTCCTTTTCTCGTTCTAGCTCACTCTGTTTATTCCTTAGTCTTTCTTTCTCTCGTTAATTTTTTCTCTCTCTCCCTCTCTGTGTGTGTGTGTGTGTGGGTCTGTGTGGGTTTTTCATTGGCAGACTCCAGTGCCGTTTCTAGGGTCTGCCATGCATATAGGGCGTGTGGCCCAAGCTCCCTCAGAGGACTGAATCAGCAAGTGATGGACAGGGATGTGGTGTGTGTGTGTGTGTGTGTGTGTGTGTGTGTGTGTGTGTGTGGGTGTGTGTTTGTGTGTGTGTGTGTGTGTGGGTGTGTGTCTCCCTCTCTTAACGATTGCATACTGCCAGACAACTGCAATTTACATACTCCGACAGTCCTTACTTATTTATTTGCCTAATGGGCTTTCATGGCTAATTTGAGGAAATTCTATAATTTGCCAGTTGCTACATGACAAGAAGCTGTAATTTGCTAAATGGAGTAACCATTACAATAGCATTTCATTGTGCAGACCCAGGATATTCAGATGTATGACTCTTAGCATGTCACCAGCGTGCTGGTCTTCTTAGCGGTTAACAAGCCGCTAGCTGTGAGAAGATCGGACCGAATGCTGAGCTCACCACTGTCCCACGCCAGCGACAATAGCTTAAGTCAGGTATAGTTTGCTTGGGGAAAGAGTCCACAGCAATTATGTACTTATAAAATGAAAGAAGATCACAGTACTATGGCTCACTTTACTGACACTGACATTAATTGGAGCCATGGATTCAAGATTAAGCTCTAAGAAAAATGTGTGTGTGAATGGTGGTGCAATTATGATCGTAGTTTTTGTTTGTTTGTTTCAAAATAAGAACAAGTTATAGTGGTTATAGTTATAGTGGTTGACCACAGTCTTGAGGAAAGCATAGCCTACAGGTATTTAAACCACTGGTGCATTGCCACACCTGACTGGCTGTAGCCAGGACAGACTGAGCATAGCCTGCCCAGGTGAACGTTGGGGAAACACCCAGAAAACAAGCCCAGGTGAGGCAGACGTCTCTGCCCAACTTTTGTTCTGCATTTGCGATCCGCGGCTCAAGGCACAAGTCTCCCTCTCTGCCTGTCTCTCTCTCTGTCTCTGTTTGTCTTCCACCCCAGGCATTCTGTCTCATCCCATCTGCTCCGTATCATTCCAGCGCCGCTACCCATCCATCACTGCTCCTCCCGTCATCTGTGGGCTTTTGTTTTATTTTGTTGTGTGCGGGCCTCCGTTGCACGCTGATCAGTTCTCTTTCCCTCTGCTGAAACTCCCATCCCCACTGGATTTTCCCGGGCTCTGGCCGGACATGTCGCCAGAAACATTATCAGTTGCCGCACAGAGAAAGGAAAACCTTACATTTGTTGAAAAGTGTTGACTCTTGCGTGGCCTCAGTTGGTCATTATATTTTTGGCACCCGGCAGGGTGGAGGTTGGACATGAGCATCAAATCGTGCCATATTGCCTGTGTGGTTTGTAACACATTTCAGTCCAATGTGTCGTTTCTAATCTCTTCCCCTGGTTTCTTGTCCTGGCTTGAGCAGAGCTGTGTTCACACTAACTTTAGCTAACTCATAGTAATTAACCCAACATTCATAGTTGTTTCATTGTCAGGTCTGTAGTAATTTAACAACAGTTTGAAAATACAGTAGATTTTTTGCACTTTGACAGAGGTTGTGACCTTGATCAAGTATGAAGTACATAAAAGCAAAACCAAATCTAGCACACTACTAAATTACTTTCTACAAGAAAATCTACAAGACACAAACACACACACACGTACGTGCTAATGGCTCTCTTGGCCTCTGACTGAAAGGTCTAAGTCTAAATCTTCCATAATAAAAAATCAAGAGATCCCCAAATTGAGCTTCTTTTAAATTGTTTTAAAAACATAAGACATGGTTCTGACCAGCAACCACTGAGGCTTTAATATATCATATGCTTGAAGCTGTGTGTGTGAATGTATGTGTGTGTGTGTGTGTGTGTGTGTCTGTGTTTGCATGCTTCTCATTAGTTCTCATTAACTGTCCTTGAAGCAAGTGTGTGTGTCCTGAATTTGTCCTTAGCATATATGTATGTGTGTGTGTGTGTGTTGTCTGTATGCTGCACTGTGGGAATAGCCAGTGAGGGTAATTACAGATATCAGTGTGAACTCTGCGGTCTGCACTGCTCAGACCCTGTGGGTCTGATTATCACTCCCTCTGCTCAGGGCTCAACTTCTTCTGCCTGCCTGTCTGTCCCTGCTGATTAATCAGAGACAAGCCCATGGAGATAGAGAGGGAGACAGATGGACAGAGAGAGAGAGAGAGAGACAGAAAAACAGATGAAGCAGAGACATGGGGACAGCTAGACACTGTAGGCATATACTCTATATAAAGAAATTCGCAGCGTTCCAAATGACTTCCAGCGGGATACTAAATGCGATGGGGTGGCCCACATTTTCAGGAAGGGAAGTAGCGTTCTAGTGCCACCAGTGTGATAAGTGGCATCTAGTCATGCCTGAAGGGACACTGCTGCTCGACAGGTCACGCTGCTTTGTTCTTCCACTTACACCTGTTATTCACTTGGTGCTAATAAACTATAGCTTTTAACACGCAATGCTATAAAGCACTGCAGAGCTGAACTGAACTCACTTCACTATATATGCATGTGCAGTGTCCATCCAGAGAAACAGCAGACAGACAGAAGGACTCAAACACACACAAACTTTAAGACTGACAGCACACCTGGGCGGGGGGGGGGGGGGGGGGGCGCAAATAGTGTGTGTTGTGAATGAGGTAAGAACAACTGCAAACATAACCAAGGATGAGCAATACTGTGGCTCATTGGGGTGGGGAGTGGGAGGCTGGGGGCTTCCCTCGGAGCAACTGACCTAAATTAGACTTGCGCACAATCACAGTCTCTCTCTCTTTCTGTCTCTGAGACGCAAGGAGAACAGGACTTGGCGTTTTCTGGCTGATAGAATGCTCTGTGCTGTGTGCAGTAGTACCGGCCTCTAACAGCAAAAGCAGAATATTACACATTTTTCTCCTTCCACGTTTCACATTTCCCTCTTTTCTTACACTTTATCTCTTATCCTTCTCTTTGCATCTCTTCCTAGCCCTCTCTCTTTCTCCATCCATCCATCCATCCATCCATCCATCCATCCATCCATCTCTCTCTCTGGCACCTATATCCTTTCTCCTGTAATAAAACAGAATCGCAACCCCCCCGCCCCCCCACACACACACACACACAAACGCACACACATAATGGAATAAAATAAAGTAACTAGTATGCACACACAGTTATACACCTGAGGCCTTTACAAACACACACACAAGAACATCTGCAGTAAGCCATAATTCCAACCAAACACACACACACACACACACACACACACACACACACACACACAGAGTGACCCTGTGTGAGTTGGAGGCATATTGTGTAGTCTGAACACGTTCTCTTCCTCCTATATAGCAGCCATAACCTACATCCCAAGGGAGACAGACACACACACGTACACACACGCACACACAGTGCGTTGGCATCAAATGCATGGTGTCAAATGTTTGGAGATGGGTGGGAGGGAGAAAACATCGATCACGTTCCTTACGGCTCACTCCTGTTACATCATGAGACAGCTCTGATGATCTGGCAGCTGGTCCATCTTCACTAACCACTCCTCGTCATGCAGCGCGCTAACAAGCTATTGAGCAGCCACACCGCATGGTCCTGGGCCAGAATCAGTCCCTGTACTGCTAAACCAGCCGGCGGCTGGATCACGGCCTCGTGCATTTTATCAAACATGAGGACAAGCCAAACAGCACAGAGAGCAGGATTTACTCACTGCATCTGTGTGTGTGTGTGTGTGTGTGTGTGTGTGTGTGTGTGTGTGTGTGTGAAGGAGAAATAATGGCCTTATGTTTTGGTACCTGTATGTGTATGAGACACAACTGAAGTGCACACATACCTTTGTATATGTGTGAGTATAAGAGCTTGTGTATTTGGGTTTGTTTGCACTTTTTAGAGCACAAGAGAGTGACTGTAAAACCGATTTACCCATCGCTTTGTCTCTACATCACCTGGTAACTGTCACAATTTGTCAGCACTATGAAAGCAATTCCAGGCCACTGCAAACGCTATGTATCATGGCGCAGAGCATATTTGCTGAGAAAAGAACAGGCTCCGGGGACAAAGCTATATCCGTGTATCCATGTAAACAAAGACATACATACACACAAACACACACATGCCGTGTAGGTGTGTGCAAAGGTGTTAAGGTCTCATTCTGTGTCCAAATCTAGTTGGGCTCAAAAGTTCTAATCAATTATGAGCATGTTGGAAAATCTTTTCACTGATGTTGATATAAAGTGATTATCTAT
>NC_137513.1:8542500-8557500 GCF_041902795.1 Electrophorus electricus
ACAAGTGATCTCTCTCTCTCTCTCTCTCTCTCTCTCTCTCTCTCTCTCTCTCTCTCTCTCTCTCTCTCTCTCTCTCTCACTGGCTGCAACATTTTTTCTTCATTTTAAAATCTTTTTAAAACTGCTTCAGGGTTCGCTAAATGGTTTACTTCTTTGCTTCCATTTCTTTATTATTTTTTTTAACTTTTGTTTTTCAGTTTGGTCCGTACGGATCCGCGTATACGGACCGTAGCGGGGATTTTCGTGGAGGGCGCGGCCCCCATAATGAACAGGGCGATGATATGATGCAGAAATGGATTGTCATGGTCCACTTCTCGCAGGACGTGGTAGGGGTGTTACAACGCGAAGAGGACATCACTTATCACGCTGAGAGAGAGAGAGAGAGAGAGAGAGAGAGAGAGAGAGATGGAATTTGACAAAGTTATAAGGGAAAATGGTGAGAGTCATGTAGGCTGTTTTATTATATCCTCGTTTTGCACGTAGGGAGACACGTAAAAAGGAAGACCGCGCTGTCCCCATCTGAAGGACACGTCACTAAAGAGAGGGCACTTGCTCTCGCGGCTGGCTATCGATCGCGTCATCAGTTAATCTGCACCGCCGTCGTCTGACGAGCGACAAGTCACTGCTCAGTCCGTTCCTGCGGGCCGCTGTAGTGTCCTGTGCACGAGGGAGCAGCACGAGGCGTCTGTTTAGTAGGCTCGGAGCGTGGAGTCCAATCGCGCACACGCGCGCACCCGCACTTTTTTTATGGGCACAGCGCAAAGTGCGAGTGCGTGCGAGTGTGCGTCACGGAGGTCAAATAAAGAAGCACAGTGAGCTATTGTTCTACTTACATCCCCGCGAGCTCCTTTCCAGCTACGAAACGTGTCATATATTTCACTGCTTGTTTTAATGCGAGCTTTCCCGTTCGTAATAAAAGGTACATTTGTTCCGGATGGCATGTATCAGCCTGAACTCAAACCAACCGGCACCAAACCCCGAGTGTATGATACATTTTTTTTGGAATAACGTTCATTTATGCCTCTCAAATTTATAATGTGTCATCTATTGTAGATAAATGGACAAATTGTTCTTAAACTGATCTTTCGAACATGATGCATTTTATTATAACTCTAAAATCCTAAAACATAAAAGTAATTACATTAAAATATATATTTATTAAAATATACACTTCACAGGGTAATGGTCCTTTCCATTTGGCCGCTAGCATGTTAACTAAATTTGAAGGATATTTTTTTGAGCCATATAGGTAGTCTAGTTTAAACAGTAGATGAGGCTTTGACTTTATGTATTCTGTGGTGTTCTGGTGGGACCTCTGAATATGCCAAGTAAATAAAAATCCCAAAAGTAGAGCTCAAAAGCAAAAAGAAAAACACGAGCAGTTGGTTGAATTAGAACAGGCTTGTTATAATGGGTGCTTACTCCAGAAGACCGGACAAACTCAGTGGTTTGGCTTTATTGCCAACTGAAACGGCAGAGACGGGAATCTGGACTTGAAGTCCATCATGGATGATTTTGCTGAGAGTAAAGGCATGTCACATGATCGTCACCCGAGTGAGTGCATTAAATGAAACAAATAGCAATTAAAGTTACATCATTTCTTTACTCATTTTAATATATATATATATATATATATATATATATATATATATATATATATATATATATATATATATATATATATATATATATATATATAAATCAGGAGGGTCCTACTGTACCAGGGCCAAAAGATCCTAGTCAAGCCACTGAACATCCATTCATTCTGAAGATTATGAAAGACTGTCGCTGGGGTCCAGGGAGCACACAGAACACCCTTCACAAATTATGGAGGGCCAGATCTGCCCAAATGAAAAAGAAATAAAATATATTAAAAAAAAAACCCAAAAAACCAAAAACACACTCACTAAATAAATATATAAGAGAAAATAACTAAGACATGAACACTCAGCAGCCACTTTATTAGATACACCTTGCTAGTACCGGATTGGACCCCGTTTTGCCTTCAGAACTGCATTAATCCTTTGTGGCATAGATTCAACAGAGTGCTGGAAATATTCTTCAGAGATTTTGGTCCATATTAACATGATGACATGATTAACATGAACACGCAGTTGCTGCAGATTTGTCGGCTGTGCAGCCATGCTGCAAATCTCCCATTCCAGCACATCCCAGAGGTTCTCTATTGGATTGAGATCTGGCGACTGTGGAGGCCATTCGACTACAGTGAACTCATTGTCATGTTCAGGAAACCAGTTTGAGATGATTTGAACTTTGTGACAAGGTGCGTTATCCTGCTGTACATAGCCAGCAGAAGATGGGCACACTGTGGTCATAAAGGGATGGACATGGTCAGCAACAATACTCAGGTAGGCTGTGGTGTTTAAATGATGCTCATTTGGTATTTGATACATTCATTGTTTACACCAAATTCTGACTCTCTCATCCTAACATCACAGCAGCAACTGAGAATCATCAGACCAGGCAACGTTTTCTCCAATTGTAGCCTCAGTTACCTGTTCTTAGCTGACAGAAGCGGCACCCAGTGCGCTTCAAAGTTGGTGTTGTGCAGTTGGAGATGCTCTTCAACATACCTTGGCTGTAACACGTTATTTGAGTTACTGATGCCTTTCTATCAGCTCAAACCAGTCTGGCCATTCTCCTATAACCCCTGGCATCAACAAGGCATTTTCACCCAGAGAGCTGCAGCTCACTGGATATTTCCTGTTTTTTCAAACCATTCTCTGTAAACCCTAGAGACGGTTGTATATGAAATCCCAATAGATCAGCAGTTTCTGAAATACTCAGACAAGCGCGTCTAGCACCAACCATCATGCCATGTTCAAAGTCACTTAAATCACCTTTCTTCCCCATTTTGATACTTGGTTTGAACAGCAGGTCCTCTTGATCATGTCTATATGCCTAAATGCATGTGACTAGCTGATTAGATATTTGCATTAACAAGCAGTTCAACATGTATACCTTATAAAGTTGCGAGTGAGTCTAAATATCGTTTCTTTGGGTTTTATTTATACACTTACTTCCTTTAATTTCTGCACTTATAAATTCCTCAATTTATTTAATACTTTAATATTTACTCAAATAAATTTTTTATTAATCTCTTTATTCAGTTTTCATTTTTTTCATTATGTATATTTTAAACTATTAAAATTATTTCTGTATTTCTTCCTCCACATGATAATGAGGGGATTAGCAAGGGTGAGTTCTTCTTGTTCAGGCTTATCAATCAAGACCAGGGGGAGAGGAGTCGATTCAAGTAGAAGAGAGCGAGAGCCAAATATTGGCATGAAGGACAGACTCCGATTTGCTGAGAGAGGCAGCTGCTCACTGGGGCCCAGTCAGTATGCGAGTAGTATGTAGTGGGCTATTTCGAAAACAGCCAGTGTCTCTGGTGAAAACACAGCTTGGGCTGCCAGTTCAAGGTGTTTTAATGTGAGCCAGTCATCCTCTAGGTTAGCCTTTTGACCTGAATACTGCATGCTAGCACCACCAAGTTGAGCAAGGTTGCCATGCAAGCCGTGACCGGCTTGATCAAGTCGGCCATGCTGAAGAACCAGCCCTGCACTCCAACAATTCTTCGGCTTTTTCTCCTCGACCATTGAAAACTCAAAAAAGCTAGACGTCAAAGCTGATTTTTAATGGGATTCTTCAGCATGAATATCTTAGTGCCGATAATACTGCTCACCGTTTCTGCTATGTGGTGATCAACTAGTCTTGACTACATGCTGCAGTCATCTTAGTTATTTTAGTTGACATTAAAGACGACTATTCTTGAATAGGTAAATGCATCCTGTTCCTGTCCCAGACATTTTCACACTTGTAGGTGATACTAGTAGCTAGTGTGTATTAAATGTCCTAGGCACTGTACAAGTCCACATACAAGTGTGTGATGAGCTATGCTAAATAAATATATGTCTTTAAGAATAATTGCATTGTAATTAAAATAAACCCAGCAAGCTTGCTACATAATGGTCAAATCAACATATTCTTCGCTGTATAAAGTAATGCATTTGGCACTAGATCTGGCACTATGGATGTGATTACATCATGCTTTGCATTCTTGTAGGGATCTCTAGGCCTGCCTTCTGTGGATGGTAAACCCATACACACAGAGGAACCTATCATAAGTAAAGATGGAAGGCTCAATCAGCTATAGATCTGAATCAGCTCAAATATGCAATTTCGGCCGATGTTACTTTAACTTGACCAATCCAGAGAGCTAAACAGTGGCTCACAGCTTATGGGCCAGCTTTCGCTGCATGTGATGAATGAAAACATGTTATCTGTCTGTCTGACTTTTTGCCATATCTGACTCAGTCAGTCAAAGCTCACTCAACCGAGTAGTAAAAGAAGAAAGCAGAACTGGTAAAGATGTGCAACACAACAAAAGCAAGCCAGCTAATGGTTCAGACCACATTTCATGAATACCAAAAGTACTGCAGTCTATAGCGCTAGCTAACTGTGGGATTGCAGTATGGACACTGTCAAGTTATTTATATTCAATTTACTGCTATTTGAATATAATTCTGAAAATAATTCAGGGCCTATAATGTTTGATGATTATAGATTAATATAAATAAGGTTTATATAATTTGTTTAAAAATAAGACATACAAATGAGAATGATTGAAAGTCTGCATTGGAATTAAATGGGTCCCACATACCTTCTTAAGCCTATGTTGTATTTGAGGAAAAACATATACATTTTAATAACTGATAAAGAAGTATTATTAAAAGACATATGAACTTGGAATTATTGTTAATTAAAAAAAAATCAACATATGAATTTAAGATACAGCTGTTCCACTAGTTGACCAATCATAGAATTTTAGTCATATATATTGAAGTAGAATTGTCATGCCTTTGAGGTTTAGTATTGACAGTGTACCAATTAAAGCCGCCATTTAAACAACTGCTAATACTTAAAAACACAATACCCATAGTTTGTATATAATGATTCAATTAATATAGAACTGGACTACTTTTTTATTTTTTTATTTTTTTTTTTAATAAAACCACTGTTTTTACATTTTTCATTTCAAATAAAATCACCCACTGTCCAAAAAATCCCGTGATCTCTAACTTTAATGATCAGTCAAAGAGATATGGGCCATCTACTGTCATGGAAAATGCTCAGAATGGTTTTCTACTTGGAGAAGAGACATGTATATTTGTTGATTTTGCTAGCCTTGCAGACTTTGTAAAAAATGTTTGAAAAATGAAAATGTAAAATGTAAATAAAATTTCTTTCTCAGGAGTGGAGACTGCTCTTTGAGGACGAGAGAAGCCATGTTGTTCCTTCCACATCTCAGGCACTTTTTGAAAGAGATTTTTTTGTTATAGCTGGATGCATAAATCGGCACTGTTATTTAAAATCTTGGCCCACTCCTTGATGGGTTGAGCCCAGCCATAGTGTGTGTACTCTTTAGACGAGAGCAAGAGAGCAAGAATTAGTCAATCTGATTGCATGGACCAGGATTTTCGGTCATCCATCTGTTTCGGAACAAAAACATTTTCAATTTCAATCTATTTACCAAAACCATTTTTAAATATGAATACTTTCTTCAAAAGATCAATTATTTGTGATATCATGTGTGTTGTGCTTGTAAAATTGTTTGCATTTGAAGCTATTTGCCAACTGTCAAATTTTATTGAACTCTCATTTCATTGAATATCCTTGATCAGGTGAAAGGAACACAGGGACTTTCTGAGGACCAGTAATCCATAGGCCTCTCTGTGAGCCTGATAAAAACTACCATATAGATATAGAAATATGCTATAATTAGTTAAGCAACTACACAACATACCTACACAACAAGACTACACAAAATAAAATGTATAATGAATAGTATTTTTTTAATAAGATGAATAAAAGATACACATATATGTGAAAAAATATTCAAAATTTGCACAGCTGAGAAAGACCTTCGCCCAAAATGTTTTGTTTCTCTGGAAGTCTTGTGTACTTCATTACAATTTTGAATCTCTCTCTCGCTAAAAGACAAAGGCAGGATGTGTAACATAATACAGCTCTAGACACCTGTTGGAATGACAGAATTCAGAAGATATACAGCCGTGTTCGAACTTTGATTAATGATTTACACAAACAATACTGTACTTTTTAATAATAATGATTTAATGATTTCTAATGATTTTAACATAATGTTTATTTTATGGTCTTCCTGTCAAAACAACACAAATACTGTTTTCTGATATGATTTTTACACTTACTGTTGTCATGGCTGACCGGTCCCCTAAAGAGGGGGACACGCCCCCACCAGTCCAGGACTGTACCGCTCACCTTCCCCGCTCGCAATCACCTGTCTTCTGACAGGAGACACCTACGCGTCATTAACCATGACGCGTATTTGTACACCCACAGGTTCGGAGGGACAACGGTGCACATTAGCGGTCAAGACCACATGAGTCTACTGAGAGTCGCTACCCCATTCCTGGAAGGCCAATAGCCTCGCCATCGTTGCTTATATAAAAATGGATAATAAAGAACCTGTTGCTGGAACTTCGCCTTTTGCTTCCTCGCTGCTGCCCATGTCACAGAATGTCCAGCCATCCGGAAGCGAAGCGAGCAGCCCTGAATGGGCTCACCTGTTGGCTGTCCATATGGCGGCGCTGGAGCACCAGAAACAGGAGATTGGAGAGGTTTGCTCTATGGTACAGATGCTCGGCCAGCACATCCATCACATGACTGTGAGTACCGAGCACAGAAGGAGCTCCCCGGTCAACCCGCCCGTACATGAGGGAATTAAAGGGTTAATTGCCTCCCCCGAGGCATACGGCAGGGACCCTGATACCCACGAGGGGTTCATTGTGCAGTGTGAGCTGTTTTTTGGATATCAGTCGCGACTGTACGACCATGCTAAAGTTTCGTTTGTCATCTCAAGACTTATGAGAAAGGCACGCGTATGGGGTGCGGCATTGGTCGCAAATAACTCACCGTTTATGAACGATTACACGGGATTTGTCGGAGAACAACGTACAGTGGTCAACCATCCCTGTTAGGGAAGGCTCTGCGAGAAATCACTGTTGCTCCTAAGGCAGGGGTTGAAATCTGCAGCCGACTACGCGATGGAATTCCGAACCTTAGTGGCAGGAACACACTGGAACGAACCCGCGCAGATTGACGTGTTTGTGAATGGGTTGCGGGCCGACTTACAGGCGGACCTAGCCTGTAGACTGGAGGGGAAAACCCTAAATGGAGTAGTACACCTCGCCATCACATACGACCGCCTCCTTCAAGAGCGGCGAAGGTGTGTGCAACGGGAGGCTCCGCAACGAACTGAGACCAGACCCGCCTGGCAAACCAACATTCCTGAGGAGCCCATGCTGCTGGACGCAGCCGGAGTACAGCGAGGAGGAGGAGGCAACAGTAGGGTGAGTTGTTCTTCCTCTTGTCCCATGTTTAAGGTGCTGGTCCAGGTATCGTGCAAAGGCCATGTACTGTCACCTTTTGCCCTAGTGGATTCGGGAGCCACTGGGAATGTCATGGACTGGGGCTTTGCAAGGAGGCTAGGTATTAAGGCCATCGCTCTGCCCTCCTCGCTAAGCATACAGGCCTTGGATGAGGGTCCGGTAGGTCCAGGTTACATCACCCATGCGACTCCCAGTGTTCTCCTTGTCACCAGGGGGGTACATACTGAATGGATCAGTTTCTTCTTCCTACTGGGCCTGTCTCACTCTCTCACCCTAGGTTTACCTTGGCTGCGTCCGCACAATCCACAGATGCTGTGGGCAAAAAACAGATCCAGCAGTGGGCCCCATCCTGCTATCGGAGGTGCTTCCTAAACAAGGCAGTACCCCTCCAGGCTACTTCCATAGAGAGTCCTGAAGCCAGGAAGCAGATGCCTATTCCTTTAGAGTACCAGGACCTGGAACAGGTCTTCAGCCCCAGCAAAGCCACATGGCTTCCACCGCATCTAGACTGGGACTGTGCGGTAACACTCAAGGAGGGAGTGGTGCCGCCCCGGTGCAGAATCTACCCCCTCTCTCAGGAGGAGGAGCGGGTTATGGCACAGTATATTAAAGAGGCGCTTCAACAAGGGTATGTCAGACCCTCGACCTCTCTGGCATCTGCAGGAGTTTTCTTCATAAAGCAGAGGGACGGGGGCCTGAGACCTTGTGTGGATTACAGAGGACTCAACAAGCTGCTGGTGCAGTACCCGTATCCCCTCCCCCTGGTACCAGCAGCGCTTGAACAACTGAAAGGGGCCAGGTATTTTACGAAACTGGATTTGCACAGCGCATACAACCAAATCTGGATCAAGGAGGGAGATGAGTGGAAAACAGCCTTCAGCACCTGCACAGGCCACTATGAGTATTTGGTTCTGCACATACAGTTTTGCAACAGCCCTGTCGATATTCCAGGCCTACATTAACGAGGTTCTTAGGGAGTTTTTGGGAAGATCCGTTGTCACATATATCGACGACATTTTGATCTATTTCCCCCTCCTGGAACCAACATGTACTTGATGTGCAGGCCATGCTACAGACCTTATTACAGAACCACCTGTATTGCAAGGCGGAGAAATGCGAATTCCATCGCAAGGAGGTCGACTTCCTAGGGTATGCCATTCAACAAGGGTGTGTGAGTATGCAACCAGGCAAGGTGGAGGCGGTGAAGTTTTGGCCAAGACCACTTACACGAAAGGCGCTACAATGCTTTCTAGGCTTCGCCAACTTTTATAGGAGGTTTATTAAGTCCTTCAGTTTACTGGCAAGGCCCCTCATAGACCAGCTCCGGGGACCTGTGTGAAAGATTGAGTGGACCCAGGAGGTTGACAAAACCTTCAAGGAGCTCAAGAATGCCTTCGCAACTGCTCCCATTTTACAACAACCGGACCCAGGGGGAACCTTCGTGGTAGAGGTAGACGCCTCTGACATAGGAGTGGGCACGGTGCTTTCGCAACACACAGGAGAGAGAGGCGGCTTGTGGCCCATCGCTTACTTCTCTCGGAAGCTAAGCTCAGCGTAAAGGAACTATGGAGTTGGGTACTGTGAGCTCTTGGCTATGAAACTTGCTTTCGAGGAGTGGAGGCACTGGCTTGAGGGAGCATGACACCCATTCACAGTGTATACGGACCACAAGAACCTAGAATACCTACAGACCACCAAGAGACTAAACGCCAGACAGGCCAGGTGGTCAATCTTCTCCCGGTTTCAGTTCAAGGTCACCTACAGGCCGGGAGAGAAGAACACCCGAGTGGATGCGCTCTCGCGACAATACACAGCAGAAGCACAGTGCCCGAGCTCAGAGCTGGTTCTCTCGCCCACCTGCTTTTTGGCGTCCCTGGAGTGGGAACTGGACCGAAAAATCAAGGCTGCTAACCCACATCCACAATGTTCCGCCAATCGCTTCTATGTCCCCCCGGCACATCGAGGAGCACTGATCACGTGGGCACACACATCCTTGAGGACGGGTCGCCCAGGTGCATCTCGCACTGCACAACTGATAGGAGTGCATTATTGGTGGCCTGCTATGCCCAAAGATGTAGTGAGGTATGTGGTTTCCTGTCCCAATTGCGCACCCAGCAAGAAACCCTGGGTGCCTCCGGCAGGGAAACTCCTCCCCTTGCCTACATCCCACCAACCATGGTCCCACATGGCAGTGGACTTTGTAACCGACTTGCCAGTCTCTGAGGGCAACACCACGATCCTGAGTGTCGTGGATCGGTTCTCAAAGATGGTTAGATTCCTCCCTTTGGTAGCCCTACCCACTGCGTTAAAGACGGCCGACCTACTATTCCACCAGGTCTTCAGACAATCCGATCTACCCGAGGACATCGTTTCAGACCGAGGTCCCCGGTTTACATCACGGGTTTGGAAGGAATTGCTGGGCAAGCTTAACATCACAGTTGGCCTAACGTCTGGTTACCACCCTCAAGCCAATGGGCAGGTGGAACGAGTAAACCAGGAGCTGGGTAAGTTCTTGTACCTCTATTGTAACCACCACCCAGAACAGAACTCGATGCAACACATGGGAATGGGTCTCACTCCCTTTGAGTGTGTTCTAGGCTACCAACCGCCTCTCTACCCCTGGAACATCCCTACATCCGACCAGCCGGCGGTGCATAGATGGTGCCGGGAGAGCGAACAGACCTGGGAGGAGACACACTAGAACTTACGTAGGGCGATCACTGCCTACAAGAGGAAGGCCGACAGAAAAAGAGGAGAGACCCCCAATTACAAGATCGGGCAGAAGGTGTGGGTCTCTACCAGGGATGGCCATGTGGGCAGCGAGGTATGAGGTGAGGTACGAGGGCCCCTACTCCATTACGGGGTGGATTAATGAGGTAACCTACAGAGTGGGCCTGACAGGGAGTAGTCGAGCTTCCGGGGCCTTCCACGTCTCCTCACTGAAGCCCGTGAAGGAGGGTCCCCTTGCGGAGGAGGGGGATTCCTAGAAAGACACTCCCCCACCTCTGGAGACAGAGGAGGGCCCAGCGTACAGGGTGCTTGCTCCGTTGGACTCCCGTAGGAGGGGGAGGGGCCTCCAGTATGTGGTGCACTGGGAGGGATACAGCCCTGAGGGGCGCTGTTGGGTCCTGGCCTCCCAGATGTTTTACCCTGACCTCATTGCCTCGTTCCATAGGCTGCGCCCACTGAGGCCTGCCCTGAGTCTGCGGGGGCGGCCGTGGGCCGGGGTCGGTCGCGGACTTTGGGGGGTTCTGTGACAGCTGACCGGTCCCCTAAAGAGCGGGACAGGCACCCACCGGCCCAGGACCTTACCACTCACCTTCCCCGTTTGCAGGAGTCACCTGTCAGTCATTAACCATTATGCGTATTTGTACACCTACAGGTGTACACCTCACTGCCGCCCACGTCACAACTATATACTGTATAAAGCCCAAATAACACTAAAGAGGTAGTAATTAAAATCTATGCATATTACTTAACTTTTTCATTTTGTAATACATACACATTCATGGAAGAACCACAAAGCAAGTGAAGCATATGAAGAGGGGCCTGAAAGACAGTTGTGTTTTGAAGATTTTCAACTACAGCCTGGACACTGTGAGATAACATCTCAGGCAAGTCAAATAAATAAATAAACAAACAAACAAACAAACAAAAAAAGAATTACTTTCAAGCTATATGGCATGCGGGCTAAGCAGATAAGCAGAGTTGCCCATTTGTGATATAGTTAAAAATAAAGATTTTATTTATTTTATTATTTTACCCACCCATTTACACCCCTAGAATGAAACAAGCTTTTTTTAATCACCCTTTTTTTAACCACATCTGCAATGGCTTACACAAAATCAACAGGTCAAAATCAATCACAGCTGGCTAACTGTGAGAGGTGAAGCTTGGAGTATTTAGGCATCCAACCATAAATGTTTGAGCCTGCATTGGTGGACATTTCAATTCTCAAGCAAAACGGTGGGGCAGTGGTAGCTCAATTTGTAATCGGAAGGTTGCCAGTTCAAGCCCCACCACTTCCAAGGTGGCACTGTTGGGTCCATAAACAAGACCCTTAACCCTCAATTGCTGAAGTTGTATGCAGTCATTATTGTAAGTCACTTTGGATAAAAATGTCAGCTAAACGCTGGAAAGGTAAGGTCTGAGTAAGCTATAGAGTGGATATCTGTAAGTAACCTAGCTTCTGAGCCATGTCTGTTTGATGAACTATAAATTAGAATTTTACCTGACAAAGGGATTGACAATGATACATATTATATTGTAGATTTATATGACAACACGGGCTATTTCTTTGAATGAAATGACCCTATGTGTAAACAAGCTAGGCCATCATACTATTTAGTTAGCTGTGCTAGCTCGTTACTTCAAACTCCACAATGCAAAGTTAATTAAAGGTGTTTTTTCCATATTCAACAATGCCAAGGTATATACATTTTTTCATCCTGTAATTTTTAAAAGCAGCAAGGGTACTGATTCTAATTCTGAGAACTTTGCCTCTGCTTATTCATAGGTGATTCTGAACAAGGTTATCTGGCTACAGGAGAAAGATGCTGAAGACCCCCTTACTTTAGAGAAACAATGCTACATGTGAAGTTTCCTCCAAATGTTTGTAGCAACTGTTTCACCACATTTCATGCTTTTTTTTTTTTTTCTTTTTGGCGTTGGCTAGTTTGTGCACGTCATTTTATACACAATATGGCAGTTACTGCTGATATTGTTTGGGTATGTAGGTTCTTTTCAAGGGTCTGATGAGCTCTTGAAGACTTTGCTGTCATTCTACACTGGCTGGAGTGTTCTTCTCCTATGCCTGGAGGTGGAAGTTGTTGATTGTGATCTGCCACAACCATCGACGTGCTTTTTAGCTCTGAAGCTGTCAAAAAATACATCAACTTCTGATGCTTTCTATCATGACCCATGAGGAATCTTATATTATGACCCTTAACAATCATCTCCTGCTCCTTCTCTGGATTTGGTCAGATTTGAGCCAAAGACCAACAGGCAATGACACTTTCGAAGCTTTATATATATTTAATTATAAACCCATAAACTACATAAATGTCAAAGCCTGGAGTAACAGTATGTGCCACTGAAATTCTAAATGCAGAAGACCAAGCAGCAGGGTACCACATATGTACACTAAGCGTTTTTATACTGTAATAGAGGGCCAGGATCCAGTTTGTTGATTTCTCTGCTTAACTAACCCTGGCAATTAACTGCTGAGTTGAGCAGAGAAATAAGCCCAGTGTTATCCCCCCGTCACACATGATGAGATGTACATGGTACGTAACAATTAATGAGTGGTTATTAATTGCAAAAACAATGATCTCAACAATCATGAACCTTCCTCAGGATATGCTACAATACAATATGCTACAATTACAAAATGATTTTGCATCTACTTGTTTCTTAGAATGATGTCGGAATTCCTATTTAGCTGTCCATGATTGTTAAGGCCTGGTTGGTGGTAGTATCATTAAGGAATACAAGTAGACATCTAAAGTCTATGTATTATAAATAGGCAAACATTTGTATGTTTTAGGATAAAGGATGTGCTAATTAAAGAAAATATAGTGATTAACAATGAATATGCCTCTTCAGGGAAAACATGACCATATCAGTCATGAGGAAAATACATCTACTTTTCATCTAACTAATGTAGCTTTATATATAAGGTAGATGCTCTACACTCAGTGTGAAACTTTATTTTCAGTATAGCAGTAATATAAATCAAAGTTGCCCAGGTCCAATCCGTGTGATTTACCCCTCCAGAGAGTTTAGTTTCCACCCTAATCTTACACACCTCATCCCTCTTTATAAAGACCTCCAGGAGCATCTGATTATTAGAGCTAGAAGTGTTGGAACTGAACTGTCCAGGGTGCATCTCCAAAAAAGATCTGGACAGACCTGGCAAAAATAAAACCATGCATACAAAAAAATCGGTATGATTTTGCAATGTATTTTTGTACAGTGTTCACGTAAGCACATCCTTACTGAATAAGTTTATGGTGCCATCTCTATGCCACAAAGTGTTAGGAGCAGACTCAGAATACCTTCTGCACTGCTATGTCTGCAGCAAGAAAGTGCACATTTCATTTCCTTGAACACATTATTCAGAATAGTAAGGAAACAGGCTTCAGTTAAATGGTTTATTTCAAATAAATTAGGATTACTTCTAATGGTCGTTATATGAATGTCTAATGCACTAATGTTTAAACTAGCAATGCCACTAATCTGATACCAGGTATTAGTTTTGGGTTGATGTCAGGAGAACATGCTATAAGAGACATAAGAGGGAAAAAAGAATGAATCAGATCCAATTATGTAAAAAAATCTGTCCTAAAATAGCATTCACTCATACTGTGTAATGTGATGTTAACTGTGTAATTCGTCCTCTGAGGTTTCAGACAATGATTTAGAGGTTACAGCATCATAAACTACTTATGCTCATGTTAAGTGATGTGACTCAATTAAAAATAGCTCATTTAGCAGATTAGTAATTTTTAAAGAAACTATATCAGATTGAAAGTTTCATTTTGTATCATGGGAACTCCAGACTACAGAGGAAATTGCAAATGCTATTGTCCCATACCTTGTCCCATTGCTATTAATGGCAAAAAATATGTATTTTAAAAGTAGGTTATGTCAGATATAATCTTCTTTTCCCTTACATTATCAAACTGGTTTATCATTAATGTCTGCAGAGAATCTTTCACTTTGCAACCCAGGGCCTCGAGCACTAAGATGGCCGACCATAATTTTCTACTCTGTGTTTGGATGACAGCTGAGGATCACGTACTTTTGCAGAGACCCTTAAAATAAGAATTGTCCTGTGGTCAGATAGCAGAAGACTCTGAGGACGTCATCGCTGCTCATTAGGCAACAGTTTGGCACTCCTGTGAACAGTTAGCATTTGCTGATAAGATGCAGTTGAACACACCTTTCGCACACTTTGTACCCACGCTTATTCCATGTTTTACCATTCAATGTTAAACTGTTTTTTCAACGTTGCAGCTGTCTGTGCAACGTCCCGCATGGAAAATCCTGTCAATAAATAACTTTCAAGAGCTTCCACAGAGAGTATGTGAGAAGTGTGTCCAAATGTTTGGGTGTGATTTGAATTTTGCAGGGGAAAGACGATGAACCAACTCCTCCAAATTTTTTGAACACCACGGGGTCAGCCTCTGAATCAGCAGATGCCATGAAAGGGAACAAATTGTGAGCCACAGCCTCCACACGAAAGAGGAAGTAATTAGCACTTACATTTTCAGTCACACAAAAGGCTCAGATCTCTGCGTATATGTTGCCTGTATGCAGCATCTTATCCAAAGTTACCACTTATGGGGCAAGATGTGCAATGGAGCTACAGTGAATCTGATATCAACCAACAGAAATGTTAAGACACTGTGACATCATTGATTGACAGCCCTTATTATCATCAGGACAAGGAAATACAAAAAAAATAAATAAATAGGGAAATGAACAAACACCATAATAATAATAATAATAATAATAGTAGTGATTTTCAAGGATACAAAGATGCTTA
>NC_137513.1:8562500-8565000 GCF_041902795.1 Electrophorus electricus
CCCCAAATGCTCATCAACTAAATTCTCCCTGTTTCACCAGCCTATCTTTGCAAATGTGTTTAGCCAGTTTGGTTGGTGACAGCCCACAGGACAGTTTGGAGCCATTGGCCGGTTTTCTGCAGCACACAGAGCAGCTGTTTTTTGGGTTGGTCTAGTTTTACTTTAATCAAAGAGTAAGCGCTTCAGGAGCCTCTGATACCATCTGCAGCTGGATCTCAGCCATTTGTTCAAGTCTAAGTTTGACTTTTACCCCAAATTAAGTCCAGGAAGCTCCTGCCTCGGATCAGATGAATTTCTGAGGAATGTTAATGATGCTCCTAATGAGGGTTTTAATGCTGTTATCACTGAAGTGCTGTGGTTTGTGTAGGATCTTGAAGATGTGTTGTAACCAGAAAGCAATGAATGCTAAAGAACATTTATGCCCTTCAACTATTCTCCTCTGGGGTGCTAAATTCCAAAAGTGACTGCACAGCAAAACTAAACCAGCGGCACTGGAGCCTTCTCGGGTTGCTCAGACTCAAATGAAGGTGGTAAGAGCTCATTCAGTGTGCTGTGTTTCTCTGTGTGGCATAAGAGACTTGCCATCTCTGTCGGTGATGTCATTCTTGAACACCATCTGAGAGAGTGAAGAACAGGAAAGCAAAGCAAGCACATGCAGATCCGAGGCCTGTCATCACCGGAGCTCACGCAGGTCTGAAGCCTGTCATCACCGGAGCTCACGCAGGTCTGAGGCCTGTTATCACCGGAGCTCACGCAGGTCTGAGGCCTGTCATCACTGGAGCTCAAGCAGGTCTGAGGTCTGTCATCACGGGAGCTCACGCAGGTCTGAGGCCTGTCATCACGGGACCTCACGCAGGTCTGAGGCCTGTCATCACCGGAGCTCACGCAGGTCTGAGGCCTGTCATCACGGGAGCTCACGCAGGTCTGAGGCCTGTCATCACGGGAGCTCACGCAGGTCTGAGGCCTGCCATCACCGGAGCTCAAGCAAGGCTGAGGCCTGTCATCACTGGAGCTCAAGCAAGGCTGAGGCCTGTCCCCACCAGAGCTCACACAGGTCTGAGGCCTGTCCCCACCAGAGCTCACGCAGATCTGAGGCCTGTCATCACCGGAGCTCACGCAGGTCTGAGGCCTGTCATCACCGGAGCTCACGCAGGTCTGAGGCCTGTGATCACCGGAGCTCACGCAGGTCTGAGGCCTGTCATCACCGGAGCTCACGCAGGTCTGAGGCCTGTCATCACCGGAGCTCACGCAGGTCTGAGGCCTGTCATCACCGGAGCTCACGCAGGTCTGAGGCCTGTCATCACGGGACCTCACGCAGGTCTGAGGCCTGTCATCACCGGAGCTCAAGCAAGGCTGAGGCCTGTCATCACCGGAGCTCATGCAGGTCTGAGGCCTCTCATCACCGGAGCTCAGGCAGGTCTGAGGCCTGCCATCACCGGAGCTCAAGCAAGGCTGAGGCCTGTCCCCACCAGAACTCACACAGGTCTGAGGCCTGTCCCCACCAGAGCTCACACAGGTCTGAGGCCTGTCATCACCGGAGCTCACGCAGGTCTGAGGCCTGTCATCACCGGAGCTCACGCAGGTCTGAGGCCTGTCCCCACCGGAGCTCACGCAGGTCTGAGGCCTGTCATCACCGGAGCTCAAGCAAGGCTGAGGCCTGTCATCACCGGAGCTCATGCAGGTCTGAGGCCAGTCATCACCAGTGCTCACGCAGGTCTGAGGCCTGTCCCCACCGGAGCTCACGCAGGTCTGGAGCCTGTCATCACCGGAGCTCACGCAGGTCTGAGGCCTGCCATAACCGGATCTCAAGCAAGGCTGAGGCCTGTCATCACCGGAGCTCACACAGGTCTGAGGCCTGTCATCACCGGAGCTTATGCAGGTCTGAGGCCTGTCCCCACTGGAGCTCACACAAGTCTGAGGCCTGTCCCCACCAGAGCTCACACAGGTCTGAGGCCTGTCATCACCGGAGCTCACGCAGGTCTGAGGCCTGTCCCCACCGGAGCTCATGCAGGTCTGAGCCCAGTCATCACCGGTGCTCACGCAGGTCTGAGGCCTGTCCCCACCGGAGCTCACGCAGGTCTGAGGCCTGTCATCACCGGAGCTCAAGCAAGGCTGAGGCCTGTCATCACCGGAGCTCAGGCAGGTCTGAGGCCTGCCATCACCGGAGCTCAAGCAAGGCTGAGGCCTGTCCCCACCAGAGCTCACACAGGTCTGAGGCCTGTCCCCACCAGAGCTCACACAGGTCTGAGGCCTGTCATCACCGGAGCTCACGCAGGTCTGAGGCCTGTCATCACCGGAGCTCACGCAGGTCTGAGGCCTGTCATCACCGGAGCTCACGCAGGTCTGAGGCCTGTCATCACCGGAGCTCACGCAGGTCTGAGGCCAGTCATCACCGGAGCTCAAGCAAGGCTGAGGCCTGTCATCACCGGAGCTCATGCAGGTCTGAGGCCAGTCATCACCGGTGCTCACGCAGGTCTGAGGCCTGTCCCCACCGGAGCTC
>NC_137513.1:8572500-8582500 GCF_041902795.1 Electrophorus electricus
TTCAGGAGTGGCTTTGACTGTTACATATTTAGTTTGTAATAATGGGGAGTTTAGATATATATAAATATATATAAATATCATTACTTCTAGGTTTATTTTGTCAGAATGGAAATGAATGTATACTGGACTTTTTGTGACCTATTAGCTCTCTGAATGCTTTGTCTGTGTGTGTGTGTGTATGTGTGTGTGTGTGTGTGTGTGTGTGTGTGTATGTGTGATCTGTGAAGTCTAGCCTGCAGGCATTGTCAGTATAGATTAAGAACAAAAAGGTCAATACTGTCTCCACTCCCTGCCATGAATTCTCAGCATGTAAATAAATAAATACACAGAACTTTGGACTAAATAAGAGCTCAGCTCCCCTCTGACACCTTTGTGTGTGTGTGTGTGTGTGTGTGTGTTTTTTTTTTTTTGCTACCAAAGGTGATGTATTGGTGTTATAGTGGAAATGTTTTTCATCAAAAAAGTTTATGACAGACAGGAATAAAAAAGAACAGATGTGAACACACACACACACACAAACACCAAATAGTTTTGCACTCAGCACATCTATGTGCCTTGTCAGTCAAAATGTTCCAAAATATCTAAGAAAGAATATTGTGCATGCTCTTCATCTTTGCTGTTTTGATCTCTTCCCCTCCATAAACCCACACTCCCACAAACATATGCATACAGACTGGTGCATAATTACCACACACACGCACACACACACACACACACACACACACACACACACACACACACACACACACACACACACACACACAGTATGCCCCCTAATTACCCAGCAGTAGGACAGTTTGTCTGGAGTTGTCTCATTTCCCTCCAGGTTGTTCTGTTTCTGTGCAGGCTAATGACAGGCAACCCAGCAGCAGTCAGGGAAATAAGGGATGCTGATTGGTCAAAAAGTCCTCCATCACATTGACTAACAAATGTCAATTATGCAATTTCTCTCTGTAATAAGGCAAATTGTAACCTTAACTTTAATGAACCTAATTACTCAGGTGATGAATGTTAAGTGCCCTTAACGCATTTTTCGAATTGATCACAATTTTGTTTAAGGTTCAATCACACGCTCACAGCCTTAACACAGTACTTTTGAGGTTTCCTTTGTTGGCCACGTGTAATGGCACAGTACAGAGGCCTATTCTTCAGCACATTTTGCAGTGTAATCAATACAATCTTTTCAGCTATGATGCATTATGCTACACAAGAGAGGCACAGTGCAAACAAGGCACAGTGCAGCAAAGGCTTATGGGAAGCACTTTGCCATTGCACATAACAAACAGCGCAGTGAAAATTGCTGCTTATGTAGCTGCTGCAGGAATTGTTATGAGCAGGCCCAAATCCCAATGCTTCTGCTACTCCTTGGAAATTCTCGGTTGACCACTAATTAGTCTTAAACGTGAAGTCGAAGATGCCACAAACCCGATCACACCAGCCAGAAACATTCCCAGCTCAAGTGTTCACAGGTTTTTCATTAAAAGGCATAAGAGCTGCCAGAGACTGGCAGTCCTCTAAAGACTGCTTCAGTAACTGTAGGGTTTAGACTTGGAAGTGACGGGAAGCCTTTTTCTAAAGAGAAGATTCTTGAATCTGTCCATTTGGGCCTCTGTGTGCTCAGGGTGATACAGTCCGTGCGCTCTGGGTGAGGCAGACTCGTGCTATCATGGCACTTTCTGCTTCCCTGCACTGCGGCAGGTTCCATACTTATCATTGTGGGCTTTATGATAAGCTACAATGGAGTATACTTTTAGCCTGAGGGTTGAGAGGCTTTCATGGGCACGTTTGGTTTATAAAGCGATTACTGGTCATTCATCCTGCTTACCCCAAGTCCCCTGTTATACCTTCTCACCAAAAAAACTCCAGCCTGGCTTTACAGGCAATGACATTAGCCACCGTTCCACACGAAAGAGCAGAAGTAGGAAAAGTGTTTTTGGCATAAGGGCTTGTGGGTAAAACTCTTTTAAAGTGGAACTCTCTCTGCCTGTCTGCTGCAGCTACACATAAACCTTTAATGGTTTAAATGGATTGATTGTGTGTATACAAAATATGTGTGAATCGTGTGTTTGCTTATGCATGATAATGCTTGTGTGTGAACATACATCATTGGTAGACTACTGTATATGTACTGTCTGTACTATATAACCACTATAAGTGGTTATAAACCGTTAAGAATTCAGATAATGGGTTTAATATGATAGAGTTCCATTTATTTTTACCAGAATACAAATTTGCTAACTTTTAAAGAAAAACATAAAGGTTTCCAACTAGATTGCAACAATGTTATAAAAAAAATTCATGCCTGAAGCTCGGGGAGTGTCTGTGTGTGTTTGTGTGTGTGTGTGTGTGTGTGTGTGTGTGTGTGTGTGTGCGTGCATGCTGAAAAGTCCAATTATGGACTTAATTGGGATGGATGAAATATTAAAATACAACATCACAAACCTGGATGTTAACATGTTCAGATCAAATGATGATCGGGGGAAAGACAGCAGGAAGATCCACCTGTGAATGCAGCACATTTCCAATGAACAGCAGATGCTAAAAAACTTCAAGGCCTTCGCTATAAACAAAAGTGACATCACAAGCCAGATACACATGGTAGCTTAGGCAAAAAAAAGACATTTCCAAGAGCTGTTGACAATATTTGCAGACATTTTAATATTTAAAATGCCAAACATGACACTGAATGATTACTGGATACATTCAGCACATTAGATACTTCTTCATTAAGAGCTAATTACCTTCGTTGGTGGAAGGCTTTTACCAGGAGCCAGAAGGGGTGTGTCTGGGCTGTCAATCACAACATCCAAAGAATGGCAGGAAACAGCTCACTAGGAGGGTGTTATACACTGACACATTACCCACAATTCCACTGACATGATATAGCCCTACTCCACTCATTAAGAACCGAAAAGAAATTTTCTGGATGATTTTGGACAATAGCATAATTGCCAGCACAAAACATAATTATTAGCACTGTTTGGGATATAGTGACATTTATTTATATATAGACCACACACGCATTCCACACAAGTCATAAATATCTCACTCTCTTTTCACTCTCTCTCTCTCTCTGGTGAGCTGCATGGAGTTGATCACAAACACACACAAACCTTTACAGACGCACACACAGTGAGCCAGGGTGTGTGCCTGAGCACAGGTGGTGTAATAACTTCAGATGAGTGCTAGCAGTGCAAATGCAGTGGAATGCCTGGTTTTAATATTGCCTTGCTGGCAGACACTAAACAAAAGAGCTGAGAGACTGAGCATTAGAGAGCTTAGGGAAAGAAACACCATCACAAGAGGCCAAGAGTATCTTAATGTGTGAGAGCATCTTAATGTGTGCACATACATGTGTGCCTCTTGCAAAAGATCCTACTGTGGATATCTTTATTCGAATGTGAAATGTGTTTGCGTGTGTGTGGGTGTGTCCGTGTGTGCAGAGATAACATGAGAATGTCTCTGCAATTTGAATGAACATGCATGTGTGTGCGTGCATGCGTGTTTGTGTGTGTATGTTAAGATGCACATGTTTAGATTGCATGTCTGTGTGTGTGTGTGTGAGTGTGTGTGTGTGTGTGTGTCTTAAGATGTACGTGTTTAGATTGCATGTCTATGTGTGTGTGTGAGTGTGTGTGTGTGTGTGTGTGTGTGTGTGTGTGTGTGTATGTGTATGTTGAGATGTACGTGTTTAGATTGCATGTCTATGTGTGTGTGTGTGTGTGTGTTAAGATGTACGTGTTTAGATTGCATGTCTATGTGTGTGTGTGTGTGTGTGTGTGTGTGTGTGTGTGTGTTAAGATGTACGTGTTTAGATTGCATGTCTATGTGTCTGTGTCCAGGTAGCGTGCGCGTGTGTAGAGTGTGTGCATGTGTGTTTACAGATAGCATGTCTGCTTTTGGCACTGGAATAGATGGCAGAAGGACAGGGCTGCTTCACCTTCACAAGGACAAAGTGGGATTTACGACCACTACCATTCAGACAATCATCCCCTACTGACACACACACACACACACACACACACACACACACACACACACGTAAATGAATGAAAGACCTTGGTTCTTTTCTGCTGCAAATACACATACAAATGCAATTATACACACATGTATAGAACTGCAGTCATTCAAATATGTTAACCGTTCCATCCATTTTGTGTGTGTGTGTGTGTGTGTGTGTGTGTCTGTATGTGTGTGTGTGTGTGTGTGTGTGTGTGTGTGTGTGTGTGTGTGTGTGTGTGTGAGAGAGAGAGAGAGAGAGAAAGAGAGAGTATGTCATCTCTGCAGGAACTACTCACCCCAAACTGTCCTTGGCACAATGTTCTAACAGCATTTGTGTGATGGTTTAATGGTACATTAAAAGTGCATGTGTGTTACTGAAAAAGGGAATTCCCTCTAAGAGATTGTTTTCCCCTGTCATCCAAGTTTCAAGTGTGTGTGTGTGTGGCAGATTGTTTACTCTTAATGCCTGCAGTGTGATAAGCAGTAATGGGTGGCAAAAACCAACTAGACTCTACAGAAAGGCATTAGCTGGTGAGAGAGCTCACTACTGCTTGGATAAATATAAAATACCCACTGAATAATATACAAAAAAAGAAAGATCAAGAAGAAGATGGAGAAAGAGCATAGAGAACAGCAACTGGTTAATAGAATATCCCATGACGAGCAGAATCCTGTGGCTTAATCCTATTAGGTAAATAGTAGACACAATTAAGGAAATAATGACTCTGTGTGTACTGAGGCGTGTGGGGGCCATGTTAGCATGTTGTCTCTTGTTTTCTCTTTATGTAAAAATAAAAATCTTCAGATTTATGAGTCTCAAAATGACTACATTCTGAAATGCTCAAGTGCTACAGAGGAGCAGACTGTGTGTGTGTGTGTGTGTGTGTGTGTGTGTGTGTGTGTGTGTGTGTGTGTTATACAGGTGCATAAAGGATGTACAAAATAGCATTGTCGATCCTCTTGGGAACAGGGAGACATGTAGACCAATGTATTACAAATATTTGTACTTATACACACAACAACACACACACCCTGTCACAAATGCTCTAAATGTCATGATCCAAATGTTATTTCCACTTTTCCCGCTCTCTGTCTATCTTATCTATTTCTCAAAGTCATGTTTTATTCAGTAAATGGCATACGCACAGGACAAGACTGTGGATAGTCAAAACGCACGCCAACTGGAGTGTGTTAGGAACACCTTGGCTTTTAGATCAATGAGCAAGTTAAAATAGATGGATGTCAGACATTAGAGGTGTGTTTTGTCAAGCGTTTGAAATGTTCTTAACGAGATGCATATTGGCGTCTGCAGTGCCTTGTCCTGCATCAAGAACACAGTGAAGCTTTCAGTGAAGGATGACATTAGAATGTGTGGTAATGCAGGGCTTCCAAACTTTACTCCTGCTGACCCACTACCCTGCACAGCTTAAAGCTTTCCTACTCTGGCGCAGTGGAAACCAACTCACCAGCGAAGTTCTCAAACTCAACTTATCAAGCCGTCCATGAGTAGGATTAGGTGTGTTGGGGCACACACTCAAAACTGCAGGGCAGTGTTTACCCATGACTGGAGCCTGTAGTATTGTGTTCATTAAAAAGCGTTATGTTGCTGGCCACCAATATGATGGTTTTTCCTGTAGGTTTTCATGAAACACTGATGGTGTCTGACAATTAAAAGAACATACAAACACAGGGTGTTTCCTGCATGTTTGCACATAGTGTAACACAGTATCACAAAAAGATTGATGACTGAAGGTTTCTGCTGCATCTATCACAAGTGCTCGTGCATGTCATTTTTTGTACTGGGTACGTGCATTTCCAAACATAAGTGTAAATTGCACACACCATCACACTTCCTCTTTGCACATGTTTTGGAGCTGAATACACTATTGCTACACATGTCTTCTTAAAATACCAAGCCTGGAGGAAAGTTTCCTTAACACTGGAAAGCATCAAATGAACATTAGACGTTAGGTGAACATTAGGTGAATGCTAGAGGAACACACATTAGAGGAGTGTGATGGAATGATGAAATGGCTCACTAGCCATTAACCAGATTTCATCATAGATGACCTCTCCCTCTTAATTACCTTAATGCTTCACCAACCAACCACTCGACAGCAAGAACGAATCCTGATCGGTTCACGTGCCGTGTGTCAAATAGGGCATACCAGTTGGGTGTGTTTGCATGCGTGTGCTTGTATATGTGTTTTCCTAAGCTCGTATACTGTAGTGAATAGGAACACACAATACCAGCTCTAATTAATTGTAAGAGTCTTGTGTGCCAGCCACAGATATGGAGGTCACAAGTGGTGTGTGTGTGTGTATTTGTGCGTGGGTCTTTTCTGTTTTTGTGTATTTAAGAGCGAAACACCAGGCGCTTCACCATTCCTTCTACACTGTCCAATAAAATCCCTGGAGACAAAGTAACATCTGTCAGATGGGTAGGATGGGATGGAATGAATGAGAGAGAGAGAGTGAAATAGAGAACAGAGAGAGAGAACAGACGGAGATCCATCAACCTACACACCACCCACATAAAAATGCATGTACGCACACACACACACATGCACACACGCAGCGTGAAAGCCCTTGCTGTGACCTCCACATGAGCCACTAATGTTGCTCACACTGAAGAGCAGTAATTATAGATGTGTGGTATTTTGAGTCTGTGAATTTGCACCAGCCATTTCTCATTTAGAAATGGCTTTATTTATTTTTGCAGTCACCTATGGACAGCACAATGATTCAAGGTGAGAAATTAAAGTAAGCACGGCTTACATGAAAGCTACCGCCAAGCTGTCGCTAAGCAAATACAAAGCGTGACGTTCTGTTAAGATCAGGGTTAGCAGTGTGAGTTTTCTTGTTCTAAACAGCTTATTGTGACTACCTGCTGACCCTCATTAAATGGACATGTTTGCGCATTCTCCTACTGTTTATATTTTCATATTATTTTTGTCTGATCTGAAAATGAGTGCTTCCGAGAAATCAGTTTAGGAGCAACTGCATCGGCTTATACTGGGGGCAGGGTTAAGCGCAGATCGATACCAATGCTCTAATCTTCCTCGGTGCTTCACTCATCTCCCCTATTAACTCTAAGACTTTAAATGTTGGAAACGCATATGAATATTAAGACACAGTATAAATTAAACAGCGTTGAAAATGGCTTTGTTGTCTATAGCTTGGACATGGTACATGAATGTGATATGAGAAAAGGTTATTCAGGGCCATTCCAGGAAAATGGTGGCCTTCAGGGTAATTTTGCCCAAAATTCAGGGTAATGTAATATGACTAATTAAACTAAAGGGACACTAAAGCGTGCATTAATATACAGAATATATATGTCAATCTTTACTGAAGTTGGTTCTCGTAAATATGAATATCAGAGATAAAAAGGTAACTATGAAGCACACCCCTGGCTTGACGTATTTGTTAGATGAATACTGAAGGACATTGTAATCTAACTACACTTACCAAGACTCCAGATTTTAAACAATCTTGGCCATCTTGGAATCTCACTTAACGTCAATAATTCTGCCCAGCCCTCTAGGATTGTCACATCCAGATTCTCCCCCTCCTGGGAGACTCCCCGACTAAGCAAATCACCATCACCAAATTATTGATGTTCTACACCTGTTCCCTTTCTAATAAATTACTCTCTCTTCATATATAGATTGCAAGTTTCCTTGCAAAGTATTGCCATCACATGATGTATACTAGATGTTTTTTTTTGGTTTTTTTTGCTTTTTTGTCCTCTGTTGGTCTCCTTGGTTATTGGTTATTGGTTATTGGTTATTGGTTTCTGTTTCTCCATCTGACTACACCTCTCTCTTAGTCCCTCGGTGCCTTCAGGATTCTGCTGACCGGTTCTGACCCTGGATTGGAAAGGCTACTGTCAGCCACGTGATTTCCCTCCTACAAAAGCCATACTAGCCACTGGGTCTGCCTGCTCTGCGTTGTTTATCTATGCCTAGTGAAGAATATAAACTACTGCGTTTGGATCCGAACAAACCTGTATCCTAACATTCGTTACACTTAGCATCTTAGTTTTAAAACCTAGTACACCTTTGTAGTCAAACATTGTCCAAGAATAAAAGATATTTAAGATATTCATATCTCATAACTTCTGGCTTTTCCATTCAGATTTTTCAAATTTAGATTTTTAAAAATCCAATAAATGAGGTGGATGGAAACCCTACTACTAATCTCAAACAACCACCATTACTCTCTAAGATTACATACTACTAAAGTTTTTCTATCAAGATCTACCATTTGCTCATGTGGCCTTTTACTTTTATCCATGGTGGTTGAAGTTCCTCTCCTGTCATCAGTGAAACCCCTACAAACACATCTGATCATCAAAATGACATATTTAGAAATACTTTCCAAATAAACCTTCATGCCCTAAAAAGTGTAAGACTTTGCCTTCATTCCATATTTGTATATTGATCAATATGCAAATAGTCCCTACTTCTAACTCCACCCACCCCTCCACCACTCGCCTGCAGCTTGAGTTTATCTGCTCACTCTGCTTTCCTCAACAAATACACCAAACTCGGCTTGTTTCTGTATTACTATCTACTGTACACTACACAATGGTATGTGGTAATATTGGTGCAATTCAGACATACACGATTGACGTGGAAACCGTCTCAGAAGAAGAGTGAATTGTACAGAGTTGTGCCTATCAGTGGTAATGTATTTTATGTTTCACTCTCTACAGCGTTAGAAATGTAACGGTCCCAAATAACATGAGCCTTCAGGTTGACTACATTATCAAACAGCCTAATAATTTGTTTCTAAAGTTAGACAGCCCTGGTGCAGATTCCCAGCTCTGACAAGTTAGCTGCTTTGTACAGATAAACATCCAGTTGTGCCATTAGGAAGAAATGCTTTGAAAACCATTAAAAGTCTCTGGAGCAAGACATTTAGTTCCTAGCTAATATTGTACAATACATATATGTATGCTAACATTATCCCTCCTGTTAGGTGTTCGTAGGCTCACTGTGTGACAAGACCCACAGATGTATACATGTCTATATACAGTATTCTATACATAGCATTATATTGACAGTAACAGTGCATAAAGATATGTACATTATAAAAAAAATAAGAAGATATGCTTTAGAATTCCCCTTGAAAAAAATATTTAAAAACAAGCAGCCGTCATGGCTGTCTTTCCAAAATGTGCTAACATTGGCTAGTTCTTGACCACAGATCATGCCTTCAGGGGTCTTCTCTATGAGCAGCATGAACTTGATTTAGCTGCCATTAACTTGGTAACTTTATACTAGCAGCTTATGAGGAAGACCCTTATCCTGATATGATGTGTTCTTTATGAACAACCCCAAAGTCACGAGAGGTTTTCTGTCAGAATTATCGTGATGAATATAGCCATCATCTAATTCAGCAGTTTGGCAATCTGACACACTGAATAACGTTTGCCACAACTTTCTTTATCAGCGTCCCCGGGCCATATAAAATGTCCAGGCAGCATTTGAGATGGATCATTGTCTAACATTGTCTAGCGCACTGCAGATATGTCGTCCATGGTCTACAGATAAAACCCTAATAAATGTCCCAGTTGATCATGTGTTGGCTCATGCTCATTGTATCCCCAAGTTAAATGGATGGAACAGCATTGGGCTTCATTTTAAGTTATGCAACAAAACCTTTTTTTTTTTTTTTTTTTTTTTTTTTTTTTTAAATTAAATGTTCAAAACAGCATTCTGGAAAATGGCTACTGCAAATCATACTTATATACTTATATCATACTTAATCAGGGACAGTCTGATTTTTCAAAATAAACGACATTAATTTCTCTGTGATTCTCATTAATTGGAAATACATGAATGCTCAAATTTTCTCCTTATGTAACTTTACAGCTGAAAACAGAAGACGTTTTCTCCGCCATCATTTTGAAAACTGAGACTATAAGATACCACGCTTGGTTTCTCCTCTGATAGCCCTCATTTCACCATAGATTTATTATTATTATGCT
>NC_137513.1:8592500-8597500 GCF_041902795.1 Electrophorus electricus
TTTCTTCCCACTTAATTTGAGCAGAAACTAACTTGCAATCTAGCTAGATATGTATTACTATACTAGTTATCAATATTGTTAGCTACAGTCTGAATGCATCTGTAAATTCTCAAAGAATGTTCCATTAACATTAATTAGAAAAACAAACAAAAATATAACAAACTAACAAACACACACACACAAAAAAAAAAAAAAAAAAAAAATCCCAGATAAAACCTTCTCACAGAAGTCCGGATTAATTACTAATATTTTAGATCGACCAAGTTCTGTGTGACTACAGAGCCTGCTGCCAAATTTTCATCTTGTTATTGAGTTATGGTTTGCATTGTTCAGAAAACTTGGAACATTGACATGGTTATAGACTGCATGTGTAACTAACAGCATTCTTGGCAAATAGGAGTAACTTTTCTTGTGGAGTTATATTTATGTGTAATAGAGGAATAAATAAGCCAGAATTAGCAATATACCTAATAGTAAATTATGTTTAAAGATGTGTAATTTATGGTGGACAAATTAGCCAGTTTTTAGATGCGTTATCATAGACGGTTAAACGTATTGATTAGCTAGCTGAAGGCGGTACTATTTAGTCAGACAACGTGCAGCACAAGCTACATTTTCTTTGGCATGCAGTAGTGGCCGTGACTAAATGCTACATAAGCTCTTTTCATCAGCCTGGTCAGGAATCATTGTGCCTGCCCAATCTGCAGAAGATACTGAGCATGTGCTAAGTAAATATAAAGTAATCATATTTTCAGTAAACCAGTAATATAAGATGATTATATTAATTATGAACATTATCTTTGCATGCTGATGAAGGAAAATAGTTGAGATATTGTTCAAGATGTTGTTAATCACATGCTGAGGTGTTTGCATCCTCTAAGTGTTGCCAGATTAGGGTAAGAAAAACTGGTTACTACTGAGAGCATGTGCTGATGTTAAAATACTAAGAACTTGTGTATTTGGAGTTTCAAAATGGAGCAAGGCCAGTCATGGCTTTCCTTGGTGCCCTGGGCATGCCTCAGCACAACCCTCATTCATTCTTCAAGACCTACACCCTTAGATGGATGGTGACCTCCTAATTCACCTATAGCTGTGACCAACACTGAAATGGAGCTGAAATGTTCCTGTTTACTGGGAAATTTTAGAATGTACCAGTGCACCAATGAACCAATAAACCTTAGCATGTTACTGAACGTATTTGCATGCAGGGCACCATGCCCAGCACATCTTACAATAAAAGAAGAGAGAGCAGAGGAATGAAGGAAAGGATGATGAATAGAGGAGATCCCTGAAAGATCTCAGACTCTAACATCAGCTCTGATGAGGCAGCCGGTGCCAGTCAAACAGGAGAGAGGGAGGAAGCTCTACGGAGGAAAACAAGACTATTCAGCAGTGTGAAACATCCAAAGAATTTTGGGGGATGATGCTTTGGTCTAAAAACCTTTTCACATGCAGCTTGTAAAATGTTACACACACAGGAATAGAATAATGTTTTGTCCAATTGTCAGTTTTTTGATTAAATCTTTGTTCTCACAAATGACATTCCAATACATTCTAATACATCCCAAAGGTTCTCAGTGGGATTGAGATCAAGCCTCTTTGCAGGACACACTACAAACCATGTCTTTTTGGACCTTGCTTTGAGCGCAGGGATACTGTCATGCTGGAGTAGGAAAAGGGTGTTCCTCAAACTGTTGCCACAATGTCTAACATGTCTTTGTAGGCTGGAGCATTAACGTTATTTTTCACTGGAACTATAGGGTCCAGCCCAAACCCGGAAAAACAGCCCCAGCTCCAGACCATTATCCCACCTCCAAACATTACTGTTGGGACTATGTATTCCGGTAGGTATTGTTCCCCCAGATTCATCCATCAGACCGGCAGATAGTGAAGCATGATACATCACTGCAGAGAACATGCTTCCAGTGTTCCAGAGTCCAGCGCGCACCGTGCTTTACTGCTCTCCTCCCGATGCTTGGCATTATGCGGTGATCCCATTGTATAGTATATGCATCCCATTTGATGTGGTAAACATGCTGCTTAATGCAATGCAGTACATTGTGAGCAATACTCCTATGTTAGTCAACAGAATGTTTTGCACCTTCACTCATTACATTTGCCTCACAAGGAAGCCAAAGGTTTCTACCTAGACACAGTACAAAATTAAATATATAAACCAATAATCAAAACTGAAAATAGCTAACCTAGGCTATATTTTTGCTCAGTAGCATTAATACAAACCTTGATATAGGACCAGAGCAGAGTGAATTTTTCTTAATTTTTCACTATTCTTCATTATGTGAACTTTTCAAAGGAAAATTATAATAAAACCCTTCGTAATAGAAGCTGTTTTAGATTAAACCACGTAGGAACAACACAATCACTGTTACAAAAGTTAGGATATTTCTATTTTAAGATACAAGTTAAGATAAGAGCAGAGTTCTTGTCCAAATATTGCTTCCAGAGGTTGCGTTTAGGTGTTAAATACATCAGCCGTGGCTGATCCATTGTTCCTGGTTGCTTTCATTTCACAATAGCTCAGATGACCAGGGCTAGTTTCATGAATGGATTCATGGCAAAAGTGTCTTCTCATGACAGAATGGGCGTGGCTGACACACCTAAACTCAATAATTAGCCGGGGTGTCTTTTTGCCTATATAGTGTGTGTCCAGTTAAGTAAATTGTAAGAAGACTGTAAAATAATTTTTCCTGAGACAAGGATGTCTGCTTCTTGACTCTTCTGATAATTTTACTAATAATCTGATTGAGTTTTAGAAACTGCCTTTTTTGGCTTTTTTGCATACTGAGGCACCTTTTGGATTTGTAACATATATGATTCAGTTCAACTTACAGTGGTATTGTAACGCGTGGAGGCCCGAGTGCAGGGTGAGGGGCAGGAGGCACAGACTCCCGTGACATGGACGAACATTTATTTACACATTTATTTATGACAGTGGCACTCACATGTATTACAAACGATAAACAGGAACATGAAATGATTGACATTTAAACAAACACGATGAACATGCATACGCTTTCACAATGACAAAAAAGCATTAACACGTTACATCAACAATGAGCACACTTTGACACAGGTTTCAGTACATACAAACAAACAAGGTGCAGGTGTGTGCAGGTGTGGCCACAAACAGATCCTCCCACTACACATGGCTGGCCCAACCACGTGACTCGCGGGAGGCCAGCGTTCCATGACAGAAGCCCCTCGCAAGGGGCGCACCTCCCGAAACGTCTATCCAATGAACGCGAACCTCCGGGCGCAGTGTCCACACAAACACAGAACAGCACAACAGTGCCCGGCGCCCACCCAGTACCAGGCGGGCCGGGTACCGCCAACAAGGGAGACATCGCAGTGAGGGAGAAGGGCAGCTTCCCTGCCTCTCTCAGGGCAGTCCGGTATGCTCCCGAAGACGTTGCGCCTGTAACAAAAGGCACAAACACACACACACGATAGCGCCCACAAACAAAACATACAAGGCGCTGTGACGTGGCGCATGCCTTGACGTGTCCGTGGCCTCAACGGACACGCGGGGGTGCACGTCCACCCTGGTTCCAGACATGCCACCTCCCTAAACGGTGCTCCTCTCCTCCGTCGTACTAGGAGCGTTCCTGAGGTGGCTTGCGTCCAGGACTTTGGGCAGACCCCTCCAGTCTCGGCTGGTGAGTCCGCTGAAGGGAAGGGACTCGGGCTTCAGCTCCGCCCTGCGGAGATGTCGACGGCTCCACCCGACCGCCCTCTTTCTGGTCCGTGCGGTGCCCTTTGGTGCTCCTCGGCCCAGGCTTGATGGCCTCAGGGACCCCCCAAGAAATTCCTGGCGGTGTTCCCCTCCACCTCTGGAGAGGACATGGACAGAGATCGCAGTCCTCTCCCCAATGTCCTGGGATCCAGGCAGCAGGACCGGGGTGCCTACGCACCTCCCGCTAGGAAGTCCGCTTTTCGGTGCGGAAGCTTGCGTCCTGTGGCAGTTGGTCATTCTGTAATGCGTGGTGGCCCGAGTGCCGCAGGGCGAGGCGCAGGACGCACAGACTCCCGTGACGTGGATGAACATTTATTTATATATAACGACTTCGGCACTCACACGTATTACACACGATAAACACGGACGGGACACGGTTAACAATCAACACAGTCGATAAACACAAATATGATTAACAACTGACGAAAAGAACATTAACACGTTACATCAACAATAACCAACACCTGCATACACCTTCACCTTTTTTGTTTGGATATACTTAAACCCGTGTCGAAGTGTGCAGAGTGTTGGCCATTGTTCCACCTCTCTGTCCTACTGATCAACAATCACACACCCTCACTTACCTGTTGCTTATTTACCTGCCTATTTAAGCCACATTTGAGTAGCAGTCTTTGTGATGTCTCTTGCCTCTTACATGAACTGTTTACCAGGCTACTGCTGATTACAGCTCCTGATCTTTTTGCCTGTTTAGTTTTCTCGCTTTCTGTTGCTGCCTCTGAGCATGCAGTCCGACCCTGAGCGCCCGCCTGTTTTACGACATTAAGATTGCCGACCCCTCCAAAGCGGATCTGTTTACAGCTACACCCTGTCTCCTCGTCAATGTCCTGCCTCTCATAAGGATTCAGTCATAGATCATAACCCAATAAAACCAGTAAAACACATTCTAAGTATGTGTGAGGGAGAAAGAGAAGGGAACATGTACAGATATGTACATATATAGAAATATACATGAATGTAACCGAACGAAGACTGAAAGGAATCAGCCTTTCACAGTGTGAAATGCTGGCTGCATATGATACTGCAGAGAGATCAGCAAGAGGTGGAGCCACGTATACCAGAGTTTCCAAAATGACACAAGGACACATGCTGGGTCCCGCCCGGGATTACGGAAGAGAACAGCAGCCCAGATGCGGAGTCTGTGGAGGCTGGATGAGGAAATACTGATTGGATGGAAGTTATGAAAAGGCAGGCAATCATCATTACATCACCGTATCAAAAAAGCTAC
>NC_137513.1:8602500-8610000 GCF_041902795.1 Electrophorus electricus
AGTGCCTATGCATACACTCGTGTGGTGCAAGCACGAACAGCCTGCAACAACATAGCTCACATGCACTTGGGCCTTGTTGCACATTTTACATTTGCTATCATCCGTTTTAAGGTGGTGTTCTGATGGTATCTGGTGTTGATTACCTGGTCCTGGGATCCAGTTATTTACATTTTAAAAAGTAACATGAAATTATGAGTGATTACAACTTGAGAAATAAGAGCACAACAGTGGCAACTTGGCAGGGGTGCGGTTCAAACCCGCAACCTTCGGAGTACAAGAAAGGCACCTTAACCACTGAGTCAATTCAAACAATGTGGAACACAAGCATAAACTACAACCAATTTTACTACGGAACATGACATCTATACCTTTCGAAGAAAGATGGTGAGTATAAGATCCTAGAAAGGTAGCTGATTTTAAGTTAGTGTCAGTGAAAATGACACTCCATGCCACAGACTTGTAAAGGCAGTAAGATAGACGTAATGCTGACGTCATGGCCAGGCCAGGGGTCTTCGTTTCTCCGGGAACCCAAAACAGAGCACGAGTGAGAGTGGTCTCTGCACTTTCAACAGCCTCAGGCTTCAAGAGTTTCACGTTCGTCTTCTTCATCTCATCTTGAAAAAAAGTGGTCCATGGTTAACCTTTCTGCTATGCCCAGGAGCTAGATGGCTTGTACACTGCGGAAGGGACCCACATGTACCAGTCCCCTATCTCACTGGAGTTATTTCTGTCAAGGAACTCTTCTGACCTGATAAGCCAACTTGGCAGCAGAAACAAGAAGCTGCATGTGTCTTAAACCCCAACCCCACCCCACCCCCCTCCGTGCAATGTGACTGTTGATGTTTTGGTTGCTGTCCAAGGTGCTGTAGTGCAGGCGCTGTGGTACCCAGTCAGGAGGATTCATGACACAATAACACTGGTCAACAATGATGTTGAATCCAAAGGTTTTCAGAATTTCTTTATCACCTGTAGTTTGTTTGTTCTAGAACACTCGCGTACGTATAGTATGGAAAAGCACTACCAAAGTTAAGTCAGTCCCATCTATGTTAGCAGATTATTGCTAGACACTAAACAGGGATGCTATTGAAACCAAATATTGGCAAAAAATCATACACTAAACATTTTAGAAGTATGTTTGTATATATTTTAAGTGTAATGAGACTCATTCATGAATAAGTAACATATAACAATACTTGTAAAGTGTAAAACGTAATTGCCCTATCGATTAAAAATACTTAAAGAATTCTAAAAACAGATTTGAAATCAGTGTAGAAAGTATTTTATTTTCTACAGTTGATTTTAAGAGGGATTTTTCAACAACTCTTAAAACATTTCATGATTCAGGGGAGTAAACTACACAAGATTGTGATCTAGTCACCTACTATTGGCAAGAATTCGTAGCCTCACTGAAAATATATTAAAGCTGTTTGCCTTGCCTTCAATGTGTTGCTTGTAATAATTTGCCAATTTGTTTTTATTTTGTCCATGCTCTGTGGGACACGTTGGACATAAATCAAGACCACTAAATATTAGAGTTGTATCAGGAGAAAGGACCTCCCAACCAGTCATTTTATAAAGTCTAATCATAATATTGAAGCCCTTGAATGTACTGGGAACAGTCACACTTGGAAGAAAAGGTGGAGACACCAACCGCAGGATTTTAAAACAGGAAGCTTTATGGATTCATACTTTAGTTACCATGGCAGTAGGGATGAATTCAGAATTCAACCTCATACCATTTTCTACATTAGATAATTAAGAATTAGCCTCCACCCTTTTTGAAGTTTTCCCTTGGACAATGTGGATATGTATATGCATATAGGTTCACAGGCTGTATTTGTTGTATTGAAAACTTTCCATGGAGCCATGTGTATTTAAAGCAACACCTATATACACTAATTCTGAATGTCATTAAGGATGTCATGAGCTAAATCATGTCCGCCTTATAATAAAAACATTTTTTTTATCAGCAACCTCTTGCTCATTTCTATGTTGAGCACAGGTCTCTGTTTTTAATCTAAACAATGTTTACCTTGTAATTTAAAATAATGCTTTTAAGATAAACAGATAGATAGATAGATAAATAGACAGATAGTTAGTGTGTCACCAGCATAGATTGTGTTTCAGATGTTTTAATGCTTGAAATATGTAGCCAATATGAAGCTGTCAGATAGTCTGTGCTGGCAGCCCAAGGGGACCACGACTGATTCTGCTGTTTATGACTAACCAATGATAAATAAATACACTTGTCAATATCAGGACTCTACTGAGCACTAAGCTTGCAAAGGAACCAGGCTCATGAGTGTCCTGAACATTGAAATGCCACAGGTTGCTTCCGTGAATCACGACTGGAAGGTATCCTGTGGTGCCCAGTCTGCAGAGTAGGTGGGTTTGTTTACAGCAGCTGGTGTTCATGTTTGATGAGTGAGGAGAGGCTAGTGCCAGTGCCAACGAGCGTTATCACAACAGAGTGGACAGAGCAGAACGTATCCAGAGAGCTTGCAGACCGCAGGCACGTAGGCAAATCTAGACTCATACCAGGAACATCACTGGATGCCTGAAGGTCCTCCATGCAAGCTGACAGTGAGCTGTCCTTTTCACAGTCTGACAGACACGCTGGAGATATGGGGAGAGTGTGTGTGTGTGTGTGTGTGTGTGTGTGTGTGTGTGTGTGTGTGTGTGTGTGTGTGTGTGTTTGTGAGACTGTGTATGTGTCTTTGTATTGCTTAAGAATTGCTGTGCTCTTCTTTTGTAGCTGTTGATGACTGACTGGAATTTGAACAATAAGTTATTTACATTTAAACTATACGTGTATGAGTGAGAGTAAAAGGTGTTTAACATAATACTGTAATTCTCTAGAACTACAGTGTTTTGTGTAATCCTGTAATGGATAGCTAGTACATTGTGCCTTGTAACACTCCCTGCAGCTGCAGAGATACATCTGTAATGACCGATGAGTTGAAACAGAACACACACAAGCTGAGATGAATGACATTTATTACAGGCAGATTCATACTTAAAGACAAAATAACAAACCAGGGTCTTATTACCAGGGAAATCTGAAACAGACAAGCAATCAGAATGCATAACTGACAAAGACAGAAAAAAACAAACAAAAAAAGCAAGCAAACAACACAAAACAAGAAGCTAGCTAACAAAAACACGGCTAAAAAAGCTAACAAAAAAGAAAAAAAAAAGACCAAGAACTGAAAAAACAGGCTAACCTAACAAGCTACAAGAAGAAGACAAGAGATAAGGTCAAAGGCCCACAGGTAATAGTGTACATGCGACTAGGAATAAGGGTAAATGAATAATAGTGCACAGATAAGCAGACCAACAGGCTGTTGAACACAGGAAAACCAAATATATATATGAAAAAGGTAGACGAGACAAGAGATGCAGGCTATTGAGATACAACTGGAAATAGGGAATGAACAGATAGAATGAGTAACAGAATACCGGAAACAGGCAGACAGGAGACTCGGAAAGGAGAGACTAGAAACAAAATGGCAATGACTAGCACAAGAGAAACGAAGCAGAGGTCTCAAATAGGAAGACTAAACAAGGATCAGGTGAAGATGATAAAGGGCAGAGAACAGAAACAAGGAACAAAACCCTGGACAAAGAATTTGTAGTTGACTTAATAGCAGAGCAATCGATACCTGGTGCAGATTACAAACTCAATGTCCTCAGCTTGCCTGTCGAACACACGCACAGAAACACGCATATATACTATAGATGACGTCTCCAAAGCTCTCTCACTGTGAGGATGGAGAGCTGTCAAAGGCTTTGGGAGTCTTATTTATGCTTTAAGTGCTCAGCTTCCCCAGACGGGATCTTATGCAGGACCTCACACATTCATCTATGAAAAACCCAGATGACCTTGACCATTGTTCTTGCTGAGAACTGTATAAAGCTTCTATTTATAGGAGTGAGCCACAAGCATTGCAGGCAAAAGGAAGAGCGTTTTAGTTGCATGAAAACGCCGTCTGTAAAGGGATATGGCTTTGTCGATGTGAAACAAGCTCAGCATCAGACCGGAACAGGCTAAATGCAAAGCACTGGACTGTGGTTCCTGTGGGGTAGAAATAGGAGGAGAGAGACTAGGAACTGGTAAAGCCAATGATCAATAAGCGGGGAAGTGTTTGTGAAGAGTGCTAATGGAACCATGGCTAGATGCCAACCAGGGTGTGACACACAAGTTAAAAGTTTTAGCTTAGACCTGTTTTGTAGCCCAGTTTAACAATATTCTAATTAATCCTTTATTATCTTTGAGAAGAAGTTACAGAAGTAATCTATCCAGTTTTATGGCTTCATATCGAGTATTTAAGCATTTTCGTATATACACAAAAAGTTTAGTCAAATCATTAACTCCCTTTTAGCATTTGCAGTGCTTGTCTTACACACATTTTCCTGTGCGAGACTCCACGTCTGTTTATTCTTTACTTGGGACTGGTAAGCCTAACCCTAACCCTAACCTTCCTCCCCAGATAAGCCTGGCCTTCAGAGAGAGTTCTCCAACAAGGCTGTCAGCTACAGGAGTGTGTGGAAAGGGTTTGCAAAAGTCTATTTTTACATGGTGTTTGTGCTTTTCTGATGTTAGACAGATTTTGGTCAATTATGGATTGATCATGGTTTCCAAAGGATATGATGGTTAAAAGAAAAACCCCATACAAAGTAAATCCTCTAAATATTAATCCACCCCTTTCAGTCGCACAGCACAGCTCGATTTGCACCCTAACAGAAAAAAGCTCAGCGAGTTATGACACGGAGCGAGTTAAGGCAGAAGATACGTGTGGAGATGAGCCATGTTTATTAAGGGCAATTACACAATCACAGTCGTTATTCCGGAGTCAGAGACAGAGACGTTAACAAGTCACAGAGCAAAACAAAACAACAGGGAAAAAACAAAAGAAAGATTTAAGAAACATAATGTCTAAGAGAGAATCTAAGTCCATATACAAGAAAGTTATAGATGTATGTTTTTGTTTGTATATTATTTTTGGTATTGTTTGTATATTAGATATAATTACTTGAGACAGGGACAAGATGAAACAGAAACAAAAGCAAAAAAAAAAAAAGACCTGTTAGTAAGGGAATGATGCAGCCCAACAATAGGCATCATTTCATACAGAGAGCACTGGAGCAAGATGATAGTAAAAGTTGTCTGATTTGGGGGCATAACCTTGGATTATTATGTTAATGTAGGACGTGAAACCTTTACAAATGACTAACAACAATTTATTTAATGAAAGAATAATTCTGTGTTAGCTAGATAGCTGAACAGAACTAGAACAGAACTTTATCAATACTAGCTGAGTGTCACGATCAGTCCCTTCCATCTTCCGTGTTTTCCCTGTCGTGTTTAGTTCCGTTCCATAGTTTCGTTTTGTCCTCACGTTGTTTGATTGCGTACACCTGTCCCTCATTTCGAGTTCATGTATTTAAACCCTGTTGTGTGCCTTGGTCTTTGCTGTTCATTGTTTGTTTGGCGGTTTGACTGTTTGTTTCATTTTGATATAATGTTTGACTGTTTGATGGTTGTTTCTTTGTACTCTGTGTCTTCATGTTTCCTAGCCATGAGTGTTCCCTTGCCTTAGCGATAGCCTGCTTCCCTAGTTAGCCTTCGTGTGTTTTTGTTTTGTAATGTTTCCCAGTACTCTCCGTGTTGGCTCTGTGACCCTGGACTGCCTTAATGACCCTGATTTTGGATTTGCCCCTGTTAAATCTCGCTCCTCTCAGCACACGCGTCCGCCTTCTTACCGCTCAAAGTTACACTGAGATTATTAGGATGTGTAAAACCATTTCATCAACTTTTGAGTTAGCTACAGTAGCAATTATCACAAGTTAGCTAGCTTAGCCTTGTAGGTAATGCTGTTATTGTGTGCTACTGGTGTTATAAATATCAAACATCAAGTCAGAATCTGACTTGATACTGACCTTTTTCAGGGTGAGAGAAAATGATTTCAGTGGCTGATGGTAGTCAAACAACAGTGCAGCACTTTCGACAGTTGCTAAACACATCACTAGGGCTTTGTTTATTCAGGGCTCAAGGCCCCAATGGTTTGCACCTACCCACAAAACATTTTTCCTCTAGCACAGAAGTGATGTTGAGGCTGATCTTAGAGATCTGTAGTGTGCACACAAACAAAGCTTCGCCACAATATATGCTGGTGCCATTCCATTTAAAGAGATGATACTGTGCATTTTTCTTTTATTTTACATTTTTCCTTGATGCCCAATTACGTTTATGAGAAGTGAGAATGATATTTGCATGTGTAAATAAAAGATAGCAGGGTGAGAAAATGATTTGACAGTTTTTAACTTTGTACTTTGTGCATCACTGATTTTAACTTCAGATTTGGCCACCACCTTAAAATGAAAAACAAAACCCCAAACTAAAAAAACAATAAACCAAATCCTAACAACTTCCCTAACACCCTGACAAGACCACTAAAACAGACAAAATCCCAAACCAGTAAAAATGGCAGCAACAAGCTATTTGCAGTGGCTATAACTGTGAAAATAAGGACATGGGGAAAATAACACTCCATTCGCCACAGGCAGCCCACCACTGATATTTAAGCCCTTAAAAGTCACAGTAAGTAGAAAGTACAAGCAGTAATTTAAGTTACCAGAGTCAGAAGCTTTTTGATAGGCAGAAGACAAAATAAACAGAGCATCTTTGCACAACAACTGAGTCAAGGGCAACAGTACATTTGAAATGTTTATGCAGAAACATTGTAATAACAAGCCAAGTAAGAAATGTACCACTTGCTTAGAGGCAGTGGTGGCTCAGTGATTAAGGTACTCAGTTTCTAATAGGAAGGTTGCCAGTTCAAGCCGCCCCCAACTGCCAAGTTTCTACTGTTGGGCCCCTAAGCAAGTCCCTTGACCCTCAAGTTGCATTCAGTGTAAATTGTAAGCATTTTTGTATAAGAGCATCAGCGAAATGCCATAAATGCAAACACCATGGACCAAAACTGGGTACTGCAGGAGTATAACGACAGAATGCTTCTAAAACTTCACCCTATGTGGGTGTTGATCACTGTCATCTCTGTCATGCTACATCAGAGTGGTAACTAATGGAACATTAGAAACAGAAAGACAGTACAGGAAATGAATGCTTTGATAGCAGGCAGTCTGGTGCAAATAACCTTATTTCTTAACCAAATGCTAAAAAGACATTTAATTAGACAGCTCATCTTAAATATCAATTTTTACTGGTATACAATTATGTATTTTAGGTAGGTACTCAAAAGTCAGCAAAGGAAGACAGAAGGGGAACTAGGTGGAGTGCAAGCTGGTCCAGTTCCAGAAGGTTAATGTGGATTTTTCTTTTGCTATCAGGATCAGTAGGGCTAAGTGTCTTTGACTACAGAAGGCCCACCAGAACAGGCCTGCAGTGAATATCGTGTTGAGGAACAGGGCAAGGATCTGGTCAGCCATCATCGAGTGTCTGAACACTTTGTGCTTCACTCTTTAGGCTCTCGAGCAGAG
>NC_137513.1:8625000-8680000 GCF_041902795.1 Electrophorus electricus
CAGCTAGAGAGGCTGTGTGCCATAAATGTTACAAAAAGGGCACACTGCTATTGAGTACCACACATATGTTGAAGACTGTACCTGCCTGCCTGCCCGCACATTACAGCAGCGCCAGCCAACGTGGCTGGCCTGCCTATTTACACATTACAGTACCACCAACCAAACATGGTCTGAAAATGGAAAACCTTAAGAGCAATAAAACTAAATATACAATTAGTAAACTTACATTGTAAAATGAACATGGATGTAAAAATAGAATAATTATGTAAAAGAAGACAAAGTCCACCGAATAATGTGAAAATGAAGAATGTAAGTGACTGTGTGGTAGAGTGTATTGTCAAGAATAATCTAAGTAATAAAAGCTGAATGTCTTGTGTAATAGATATAAAAGCATGGCTATCATGGTTGTAAGTTTTAATGCACTGTAAATGGTCTTAATGCAATATATACATTTAAGAAGATGTGTAGTATGTGTATCTATAAAGCACAAAGTGGTAGTGGATATAGGGAGAAGGATTTAGTAAGTGATAACCAATGAGCCTGTGTGGTGAGTGGCTCAGTGCAAAATAATGTTCTGGCACAGTGAAGAACTGTTGTACAGTGTGATCTCCTGTACCAATTGATCTCCTGTACCATTCCTGGCTACTGTAGTGCTGAATGAGACAAATACTACAGGCACTCCGCTGTTTGGCCAATAGGTCATGGAGATGTATTGTGATGTATTGTCTAGAATGGCAATGAAGTTTGTTAAATGTCATCCTTCACACCTCCACCTCTAAACTGTCCAGAGATCAGCCCACAACTGAGCCAGCCTTCTTGATAAGTTTGTTGAGCCTATGTGCATTTTCACTTCTGATGCCGTATCCCCAGCAAATTACTGAAAAAGAAGACAGGCTGGTAGATGATCTCCAACATCTTGTAGCAAACATTAAAGGACTTGATTTTCCTCAGAAAGTAGAGTTTGCTCATCCCCTTCCTGTACACAGTCCCAGTATTGGATTTCCTGCCTGTTGTTGAGACACACAGATATTTGTAGGTGTCTACTATCTCACCATCTTGACCCATGATGGTGATCATACTGATTGTACCAATCAAAATCTCTTTGGTCTTTGCCACATTGAGGAGCAGATGATTCCTTTTGAAGTACTGTCAGCTACTGCTGGGGAGTGGATACAAGCCATTTCAGTAAATGATCGTGTCATCGATTTCAAACTGGACACAGGTGGCAGCAGGAAAACTGGTTCCAGAGAAAATTTGCAGTCACAAGAAATGTGTCACCTCAAAAAAGCAAAACAACAAAAGCACTTTATAGACCAGGGCACATCAATCCTTGATATAAAAGGATGTTTTCAGGGCGTGCTTAGAGTAAAAGTCTGCAGTTGTACCCAAAATGTTTTTTGTTGTTGCAGGACTCCCAAAGCCACTTCTTGTGGTAGAAGCAGTTAGAAAACAGAAGACTTCATTGCTGATTTCATTGCTCTGTGTCTCTCTGTGTTTAGATGGTTCAGGTTGCTTTAGCAGGTGTAACGCGTTGAGTTGGAGGAAGGTGAGGTGCTATGTGTACTGTTAACACCCAGGAGGGTACCAAGTGCTCTGAGAGCAAACGTGCAGGAGCTCAAGGAGCTGGGAGTGAATTCAAAAGTGAACAGCCCTACAGAATGGTGCACAGGAATGATAGTTATCCCCAATCCAAATGGAATGATAAATGTATGTGTGGAATTCATAAACCTGAACAAAAAGGAATGCCATATTTGACCAGCGGTAGATCAATGTCTAGCAATGCTGTACAATCCAGGTGTGCTGCTAGTCATCCTTTTGGCACCCTTTTCATCCAGGAATGGGAGTTATCTCCTCAGATTAACAAAAGGAAATTGATCACCTTTGTGTCAGGCCATGCGACAGCCTTTGCCAGCTTGCTGAGTAATTTGGGCGAACTGCCATGGTAACATTGATGTTGGCTCAGATTCTACCAATAAGCTATGCATTTTTACCTGATTGCTTTCGTTCAAATGTCCACATGATTCAGGTGAAGCAACCTTGGCTGAAAGGGAGACCAGAGAGAGCAAAGTTCTGTCTAGAGTAATTAAACATCTGGGTACCGTGTGCTACTGAACACACCCCTTTTCTTTTTTAATGTGAGCTTGTTTTGGGCATTGCTGGTGATATTGCCACTTGCTGGATTACACGGTACCTGCAAGTCCATTTGGGAGATATTTTGTAAATTGTCTCCCTTTTGGAATTAGGTCCACCACTGAACATTTCAAAAGTCAGGTGTCTCAGCAGCTACAGAGTTTTGATGGAGCACTCTGCCATGCTGATAACAATCTTTTTTGGGCAGGCTAAAACAGAGCATAACAAGTATCTGCATCTTGTGTTGAAGGTCTCACTCTGACCAAATGGTCTGGAGTTTGGCAAAAGTTAAATATTTTGTCATCTGACACAATGTTTGGAGGGTCACCCAAACAAAATGAAAGTTATCCTCCAAAATCAAGAAATAACATGCATGACAAATGTGCACAAGGTCATGGGTGTGACAAATTATCTTGCCAAATTTCTTCCAGACCTTTGATACTTTCACTATAACATTGAAGGAGCTACTTAGAAAAAAAAACAACGGTGCTGGGATGACACACAGAGAACAGCTTCGCACACCAAAGGTAATACTCACCAGAGAGACAGACAACAGTGGCAACAGATGCATTGTGGCATCTGTGCAGTGGCATCTGTGCAGTACTAGCACATGTAGCATCTGTGCAGTACTAGCACATAAACAAGACGACGGCACATGAAAACCTGAAACATACATTTCAAGGGGCTGATTGGTACAGAGAAGTGCTATAAGCAAATTGAAAAAGAAGTGCTGGCAGTCACATGGGCATGTGAAAGGCTGGTATCATGTCTGAAAAGTCTTCACCACACTCAAAGACCTTGTACCTCTATTAGGGTCCAGAGGTCTGAATGAGTTACCACCCATAACTCTCAACTTCTGCCTTTGCGTTTGGAGATTCTACCATAGCATACATCATGTCCCTGGGAAAACCCTCATAACTGCAGATATGATGTTTGTGCTCCACTCAGTGGGAAACTGACACATACAGAGCTGCAGCTGGAAAAAGATGTTCAGGTGTTGGTCAATATGATTGTGTCATTACTGCCAGAGACAGAGGCTTGCATGAGGGAGGTACAAATGGCCCAAGTAGCAGACAAGCCAGGCCATAAAGCCTCATTATTTATCAGGTTTGCCAGAGAAGCATGATGTGTGCAAAGAACTCAAGCCCTTTTGGCAAGTTAAAGCTTAACAGGCGTGGGTTGACAGTCTCCTCCTAAAAGGATACAGTCATGATTAAAGCCGCCCCTGCCGAAAGAGTAACCAAGTAGAGATTCACGAGGTACACCATGGCATTTCAAAATGGCCCTCCAGAGCTCATCATTCTGTATGGTGGTAGGACCTGTCCTATCAATTACAGCAAATGGTTGGACGGTGTGACACTTGCAAACAACACGGAGTGCCTTACTGCCTCAGACACCCAGTACCAGCATGGCCCAGGCAAAAGGTAGGGATCAATTTGTTTGATTTTGAAAAGAAATACCTACTTACTCACTGTTGATTAGTTCCCCAGATACATCGAGTTGGTGCATCTCAGAGTAACAGCCTTAGATCTAACAGTAAGAGCTAATAAAATTACATTTGCACATCATGGCCATAAAAAGGTCATCTCTGATCTTGGAACACCTCTTGTGAAAGAATGTCATGAAGGTCGTAAAGGACTACAATTTCATTCACACCACAAGTAGCCCATGCTACCCTCAAACAAATGAGGAGGTCGAGCATGCTGTTTGTACCATCCAAGGACTGCAGGCTAAAGTGAAAAGGAAAATATTGCTGGCTTACAGGAAAATATTGCTGTCTTAAGGAAAATATTGCTGTCTTACAGGAAAATATTGCTGTCTTAAGGAAAATATTGCTGTCTTAAGGAAAATATTGCTGTCTTACAGGAAAATATTGCTGTCTTAAGGAAAATATTGCTGGCTTACAGGAAAATATTGCTGTCTTAAGGAAAATATTGCTGTCTTACAGGAAAATATTGCTGTCTTAAAGGAAAATATTGCTGTCTTACAGGAAAATATTGCTGTCTTAAAGGAAAATATTGCTGTCTTAAGGAAAATATTGCTGTCTTACAGGAAAATATTGCTGTCTTAAGGAAAATATTGCTGTCTTACAGGAAAATATTGCTGTCTTAAGGAAAATATTGCTGTCTTACAGGAAAATATTGCTGTCTTAAGGAAAATATTGCTGTCTTACAGGAAAATATTGCTGTCTTAAGGAAAATATTGCTGTCTTAAAGGAAAATATTGCTGTCTTAAGGAAAATATTGCTGTCTTACAGGAAAATATTGCTGTCTTAAGGAAAATATTGCTGTCTTACAGGAAAATATTGCTGTCTTAAGGAAAATATTGCTGTCTTAAAGGAAAATATTGCTGTCTTAAGGAAAATATTGCTGTCTTACAGGAAAATATTGCTGTCTTAAGGAAAATATTGCTGTCTTACAGGAAAATATTGCTGTCTTAAGGAAAATATTGCTGTCTTACAGGAAAATATTGCTGGCTTAAGGAAAATATTGCTGTCTTACAGGAAAATATTGCTGTCTTAAGGAAAATATTGCTGGCTTACAGGAAAATATTGCTGTCTTAAGGAAAATATTGCTGTCTTACAGGAAAATATTGCTGTCTTAAAGGAAAATATTGCTGTCTTACAGGAAAATATTGCTGTCTTACAGGAAAATATTGCTGGCTTACAGGAAAATATTGCTGTCTTAAAGGAAAATATTGCTGTCTTACAGGAAAATATTGCTGTCTTAAAGGAAAATATTGCTGTCTTAAGGAAAATATTGCTGTCTTACAGGAAAATATTGCTGTCTTAAGGAAAATATTGCTGTCTTACAGGAAAATATTGCTGTCTTAAAGGAAAATATTGCTGTCTTAAGGAAAATATTGCTGTCTTACAGGAAAATATTGCTGTCTTAAAGGAAAATATTGCTGTCTTACAGGAAAATATTGCTGTCTTAAGGAAAATATTGCTGTCTTACAGGAAAATATTGCTGGCTTACAGGAAAATATTGCTGTCTTAAAGGAAAATATTGCTGTCTTAAAGGAAAATATTGCTGTCTTACAGGAAAATATTGCTGTCTTAAAGGAAAATATTGCTGTCTTAAGGAAAATATTGCTGTCTTACAGGAAAATATTGCTGTCTTAAGGAAAATATTGCTGTCTTACAGGAAAATATTGCTGTCTTAAAGGAAAATATTGCTGTCTTAAGGAAAATATTGCTGTCTTACAGGAAAATATTGCTGTCTTAAAGGAAAATATTGCTGTCTTACAGGAAAATATTGCTGTCTTAAGGAAAATATTGCTGTCTTACAGGAAAATATTGCTGGCTTACAGGAAAATATTGCTGTCTTAAAGGAAAATATTGCTGTCTTACAGGAAAATATTGCTGTCTTAAAGGAAAATATTGCTGTCTTACAGGAAAATATTGCTGTCTTAAGGAAAATATTGCTGTCTTACAGGAAAATATTGCTGTCTTAAAGGAAAATATTGCTGTCTTACAGGAAAATATTGCTGTCTTAAAGGAAAATATTGCTGTCTTACAGGAAAATATTGCTGTCTTAAGGAAAATATTGCTGTCTTACAGGAAAATATTGCTGTCTTACAGGAAAATATTGCTGTCTTACAGAGCCACACCTTTGGAGCCAGGTTTCTCTCCCTCCCAGCTGCCTATGGGGAGATGCTTGTGCACCATATTATACCAAACCACTGGAAAGCTGACCACTAACTGGCCTAACCTAACAGAGTTCCACCAAAAAGATAAACAGATACAAGAGTGGCAGGAAAAGAACTACATGCTGCCATGCTTCACACACACTATCAGAATTTCAGAGTGGACAAAGGGTTTGGCCTGCCACAGAACGCACCCAGGGCTCTGTCACAGGACCAGCGCATACGCCACAATCCTACCTGTTGGAGAAAAAGAAAGGGACACTATGACAAGACACTGAGTTTCTATTGGGTTTGTCACTGCATCTAGCAGATGTTTCAGTTCTCCTAGTAGACTGGATTTATGAGCAAAACTGCTTTATGTGTTCAGATCTGTCTTGGGAAATAGAGCGGCTATAGAGGACAGTATTAGGTCTGGAGGAAAAATGATTGTACATGTTCATATGGGTTCTGGAATATAACTGTTTGGAGCCTTATGTTTGTCCCATAAGATTCTGGTGTTCCTAGGGGAAGACAAGGAAAATGGTGTTTAGTTTTAAATAATAATGTTTTGAGAAGTAGGAGCAAAGAAGTATTATGTTCATATAGTGTACTGGTAGGAACTGGAATCTTGTGTGGGGAGGTACAAGCATCTCATTTAGATATGTCGTGGTGATTGTATCACTAGTCTAATGAAAGATGACATGTTTCTGGTGCTTTCTCAAGTATGTGCTATCTGAATAGCACCTTGTATAGTGTTGTATAGCCCCTATAATTGGGTGAACCTATCCTTTAACAAGCCTTTGGTCTTAGATATGCTTATATTGAAGATAATAGAGGAAGTGCTTCTGTGTCTTCACCTCTCTTTTCTTACAGTGACCATATAACCACATGCAGAAATTATGAGGAGACATCCATCCAAACCCCTGCTCCAGCACTGAAAAAACAATGAGTGATCCCCCATAAAATATAATTGTAAACATAACTATATCATGTAAAATATTATTATAATCATATCATTATATTATTTAAAATGCATGTATTATACAACAGTTGGTTTTGACCACAAATACTGATTGGTTGAGGAATGTTCTAACTGAGCTCATATTACTGATAATAGCACAGGTTATATACATCAAAACTGTATCACCTGGACGCAGACACGAGCAGATAACACTCTCATGTTCTATTGCTTAATTGAAAGCAATTATATACCCAAATAATTATAGATGCAAAACAATTCATTTCCATGTTTTGAAAGATTGCTTCCTCCCCTTTCTATGTCTCAATGCCTACCCAGCTGGGAAGTGTGCCAGTGGTGGCTGACCTGCAGTAAGTAGTTACTCTGAAAAAGTTCACTTAAAACAAAGGATTTGTCAGACTTTTTTTTTTTTTTTTTTTTTTTTTACTTCTACCACTGAATAGAATAAAACACATTTGCTATTGTAACCAGACTGTTTTGTTTGCTTCATCACCGCACTTGAATCTTGTGTTGAATATTTGTATGGGACAGCTGTGTCTTCTAATGTATGTGTGTCTGTGGAGGCTGGAGATCCAGAATCATAATGTATGCTGAATTTGCCTTCTTTTCAAATGGTTTGTTTGTGACTTGTAATGCCAGACTTATGAATTCTAGGTTTATTGTCCCTCCATCATCCATAATTAAGGCCCAATTTCTTGATTTGTTTTTCATTCATTGATTAGTTGCCAAATCAGAACCTTTCTGATTGGTGAATACATATGTGACATTTTTCTGCCCCTTAATTTTAGAATAACAATGGCAAAAGGTTTTGTGACTGTGTATGCTGAGAGAACTGCAACTAGAAACTGGAAAATGCATATCCACCAGTCAAAAACCAGTAGAGTGTGGTGGAGTATATCAGTTTGCTGTTGTAGGGTGTTTATTATTATTTTTGCTATACAGTTATTTATGTACATTTGTTTGAATTATTTTTGCCATGTACCAATCTTGATCTAAAGACTGTGGGTATAAGTACTATTTATTTATTCTCTCATCTTCAGAGTGTCAGGTTCTGAGAACGAACAGAGATGGAGTGAAGTATAGCAGATGCAGTTTAATAGAGAACAGGGATAGTCCATAAACACAGTCCATATACATCCTCAGAGCAGTCCACGGTGCAAACAAAACAGACACGGAACAGTCAGAGAGGGTATTCCAAAGACACAGGCAGAATTCTGATAAACCAGGAGAACCATACACAATATCCAACGTCTCAGAAATGCAATAAAGGTTGATGAGACTTTGCAAAGATAGACTGAAAACATGGGACTTATATACAGAGACTAATGACTAACAAGACACACGTGATGGCAATAAGTGGTAGAGATACTATCAAGGGGGTGAAACAGAATGAAACCAAAACAAGGAAGCATGAGGAACCACAACAGATCAAGTATTTACATTCATCTTTAACAACACATTGGCCAGGAACTGAACCCAAGTCAACTGCTCGGATGGATGGTATGCACACCACTATCAACACCATACCTGTTGGTAGTGTTTAGCCAGAGGCCATAGACTTTTGCAGCACTGTTCATGCTTTCATTGATGTGAATGCTGGAAAGTGTTGCACTCATGCACCATTTCATGTTTTTTTTTTGTTTGTTTGTTTGATTTTGCATTTATTCAAAGTTTTGAATATGAATGGGTTGCCGTGTTTATATTTACATACCAATTCTAATAAGTGGATTATTTAATTCTACTTTATTCTTTTTTTATCTTTGTTCCACTAAAGTTACATTGAATCACAGACATTGAAAAGATGCTGGGTATCTGCATAAAGCATAAAACCGCCAGATTTATGCTTTCTTCCTTTGAGTGGGAGGGAGTGAGAAACTAGAGAAAATCTCCTCTAAATGTCTGAGAACCTCCTGTGAATATTTCACAAAATGGGCCTTGCTGCAATTCAAGGAGTGCTCCACATCCGTCAAGATGAAGGGGAGGATATGGTGTGTTCCGTTGGAAATGGACACAATCCCGCATGGACCACAAAGACAATCACACCTCAACTAAATAGGTGACAAAGAGGGATTAGTCCATTTAGCCCCAAACAGTGGATGCCAAGTGTATGAGCCTGTGAGTGCACACCCACACACCCCCGCACACACACACCCCCACACACACACATATGTTTTACAGCATAAATGCACCTGCACATATGTACAAGCAGACTCAATGAAACAAGTACCTATACACTATAGGTTTATCTGTTGGAAAGATTAATGGATTGATGGAGGTTACAGAGCATGCTCAGAATGAGAATGACTCTCCCTTTGTGTCTCCCATATATGTTCTCAGTTTGAATGTGTGTGTGTGTGTGGTTTGTGTGTATGTGGTGTGGGGGGTTGGCATAACAGGTTCTCAAGGCGTTTCAGTGAACTCTGCAGGTCTAACTGGCAGATTGTGTGCGGAGTGTAAGAGAGATGTCAGTAGGCTATGTGTTGTGAAAGAGTGCATGCATACATACACCAGGAGCATCCCAAGACTAAGGAGTTTCCATGACAACCAGATGAAAAGGGAAATTCCATACATATTTGAGAATAATCACGTACATGACACTCGCTTCGCAATGGAAAAGTGGAGCAAGACCTCTGGAGAATGAGAGAGTGAATAAACGTGTGCAGAGATGATATAGGCTTGGGAAAACGAGGAGAGGACGACAGCCAGAGAAGAGAAGAGGTAGAAAGGGATAGTCCTTCTCTCCTTCTAGTTCTTTGATCCTCTGTTAGGATAATAACAGAGATCATGACATGAAATAAGCCACAACCGTACATAACACAACACACGTGCAAAGAGACAGGACGAGAAGCCATGGAGCAGATGAGGGATGAATTATGACAGAAGAAAAAAGGCAGAGAATGTACATCTCCAACAGCCAGAGGATCAAATGGGTAGTAGTGAGGGAGAGAGAGAGAGAGAGAGAGAGAGAAAGAGAGAGAGAGAGAGAGAGAGAGAGAGAGGGAGAGGTGGGAGGGTGGAGAAGTGAGAAAGGCAGGGAGAGGATGGGGGAGCGAAGGAGGGAGAGACAGAGAGGCAGAAGGGGGGAGGAAGAGATGGAGACAGAGCGAGGGAGAGAGAGGGAGAGAGAGAGAGAGAGAGAGAGAGAGAGAGAGAGAGAGAGGTCAGGACAGAGAGGCAGAAGGGGGGAGGAAGAGATGGAGAGAGAGCGAGGGAGAGAGAGGGAGAGAGAGAGAGAGAGAGAGAGAGGTCAGGAAAGAGAGGCGAGACAAAAGAGGAAGATTTAAAAAGGCAGGAAGGAAAAGGAGCGGCCTGCTTGAGGGTGTAAAAGACCTCGAAACCTCCACACCTTCTATGAAACAACGTTAATGTTCAACTGTTATGATATAAATAAATAAATAAATAATAAAAGTAACAAATACAAATGGGTGCATCGATCAATAATCTATTAACTCTCTGCTCTGTTACAAGCTTTTATTAATCCCTCAGTGACGCCTTTTGCATCCGTGCTTCTGCCGACCATGCTGAGCTCATCAAAAAACACAAAGCGGCCATCAGTTGAGATCAGGTTTTGGATGTGTTGCTAAGATTTACCCAGCCGTTCCGCTTTAACGTGCCCCCAGCTTCGCCATGTCCCCCCTCGGATTCCCTGACCCCATTATTAAGGGCCGTTCCTGACGAGGGCCCTCGGAGCGAGGAGGGATTGAGTCAACAGAAGTGTCGACTTCAGCAGCAAAAATCAGCATAATAATGCCCTCCCACAACAAAGATTAACAAAGTCATGTATAAGTAATCTGATGAAAAATACTTAAAACATGAAAATAACAATATATAACATGACTATAATATAACAAAATGCTGCCTACTGCTGATGTTCTTTACGTGCTTGCTGGTTAGCAGCATTAGCTGTTTTTCTAGCTTCATTTAGTCTGTCATACATCAGTGTCAGTCTTATTAATTTTTTTACTCCCAAAGGCACGAAAAATCTGCAAGGGGCCACTACTTTTCAAACATACATGTAATGCACCGCATGCGGACCAGGTGTTCCAGTCAATTCCGCTGCCCCTCAAATTCGCGATCCCTCAGAAATCAAGTCCTCAGACATACGTATTCACTGAAATGAAATTAGCACTGGGATTGAAAGGTAGAGGTTCACGGAGGATGTATGGCTGCGTTTGTAAAGCATAGTGTACGAACAGTACATGATTCATCAGCTCTGTGGTTTCAAAATAAATAAAAATAATCAAATCATTTTTTTACTTGAAGAAATATTGAATAAACAAAGCATGGAGGATACACCAATATTTTAATAACTCAGCCATTTGAGAAAGTGGTGGGTGACATCCCCATCTTAAATTACACTTATTGATTCCTAGTGATGATTTAAACATATTTAAACATTTAAACATGTTCTGAAACACAGGGTTAGATTATGTCACGAAACGCTTGCCTCTTGCAACCACGTGCTTTGGCCCGCCACGTGCAGTGGGAGGGTTGTTTGTAACCACACCTGCACACACCTGCACCTCGTTTGTCTAAATGTACATAAATCCATGTCAAAGTGTGTAGAGTGTTGGTCATTGTTGACGTAGCATATTAATGTTAATGGTAACGTTAAATGTTATTCTCGTCATTTTTCGATTTTATCGTGTTTGTTTAATGTTAACTGTTTCAGGTTCATGTTCCTCGTTTGTAATACGTGTGAGTGCTGTTGTGTTAAGAAATGTTCGTCCTTGTCGCTGGAACCTGTGCGTCCTGCCCCTCGCCCTTCAGCACTCGGGCCACACACATTAAAGATTAGAATATGGTTTTAAGATTAAGATTAGAATGTGTTTTTAAGATTAGAAGTAGGATGTGGTTGGTAACGCTAAATCATAATACCAATTTGTGTATGCAACACATCCATACATGCATATGGGCATTGGAGGGTTTCATTTAGGAAACAATTCAAATATGCTTTGTGAACAGATCTTGGTTTACTAAGAAACTACAGTCTTAGTGTCATTACACTGGTTTGAATTATATAAAATGTAGTTTGTCCATTTATATCGGCTTTTAAATCTATTTACTGTAATTTAATTTATTGCTTACTTCTCAGTCATTATACATAATGACTTTGCATGCTTATAACACTGATTACAAAAACATATTGTTTATTTGGCATATGTTTGCTAGGATATACATTGAATACATAGCATACTGATACATATTTCACCCAATACATGGTATAAAGAAGTGTTGCGATAACAATATGATGATACAATGCCAGACCACAGTGATGAGAGTCCAAAATATTACTTGTACACAGTGAAATATGGAAATGTCATTATTAACTTCATTAGAAATTTATGAGGTGTGTCATACAATATAGGAAACACAGCAATGAATATATGGACGAAGTGTTAATTGGAAAAAGTAGAAAGAGGAATGTTATTCTGTATAATTTGCCAGGTCAAGACATTTAAAAACAGGCGATAAATGAAATGGGATGTAAATCTAAAACAACAACAGGAAATTGGAAAAGTACATGGCTTAGCTATGTTAAGATTAAGGCAGGACTTGTTGAACAGCAGAGATCAACAAAGGAATATATAGCAAGAATACTGATGGTTTGTAAAATATATGTCGCATTTTGTCAGATATTACTGCATTCCCGCCAATGAATGCTGCTTTTACAAAACTTTAAACAAGGAAGGGTTCATTTTTACAAAACTACAGGAGAGGTCCATTCTTGCAGTCTAAATAAGTGATTGCTGATGTAACCTTGGCCAATTGGATCTGGGCATTTAGTCATATCAGCGTTGCTGGGGTGATGGACTTTTTCACTGGGAAACCACATTGAAATGGCAGCAAACTAAGTTGTTGATATATTACTATTATATTACATTATTCGATTACTCACATAATCGTTGTGGTTGACAGTAAATGTTGTTGTAGACCTGATGACCAAATTTTGAGATGGGCAATTATTATTTAAAACAAACAAAAACTAATAGGCTACCAGTGTTAGTATTCAAATACATACAGAATGGGTCACTATAAACTCCAAATAATACAGTTCTTCAGTGTCTCCTATAATCCTCAAATGTCTATCTAAGATAGAGCTATAAATACACATGACTTAGCTGAATGATGAAGAATGAAACATGAGAGAAGAGTAAGGCTGAGAATGTACATCTCCAACAGACAGAAGATCAAATAGTGTGTGCGTATTAGACAGTGTTGAGGAAGATCTAAAAAGAGAGCTGTGTGGGAGGTTGGAGAAGTAAGATGGGCGAGAAGAAGGATGAAGTGACAGAGGGAGGAAGAGATAAAAGAGAAAGGAAGGAAGAGATGGAGAGAGAGCGAAGGGGAGAGAGAGAGAGAGAGAGAGAGGAAGAGGTCAGGACAGAGAGGCGAGAAGAAAGAGGAAGATTTAAAAAGGCAGGAAGGAAAAGGAGTGGCCTGCCTGAGGGTGTAAAAGACCTCGAAACCTCCACACCTTCTATGAAACAACCTTAATGTTCAACTGTTATGATGAAAAATCCAGAATAATAAAAGTAACAAATACAAATGGGTACATTAATCAATAATCAATTACTTCTCTGCTCTGTTACAACTTTTCATTAATCCCTCGGTCAAGCCCTTTATATCTGTACCTCTGCCCATTGGACTGTTTGTCCTATAGGCTGAAAGCTGATTTTAAAATGTCACCCAAACAGTTAAGGTCAGAAGAAAATTTGACAATGTTAGGGGTGTGTGTGTGTGTGTGTGCGTGCGTGTGTGTGTGTGTGTGTGGACTAACAGCACTACCTCTCAAACATTTTCCAAAGGCACCACAATGTTTTCAAGAAACAAAAAAAAATACTTTCAAATCTTTGGGACTTTGGAAGTGATCTTTCATCACTTGTTTATAAATACAACCACACAAACTCTTCCCATTCCTCTTGATCCACATAGACTGTTAATGAAATGCAAACAAATACCTTTTACACAGGTACACTTTGATACATACTTGAAGACACTGTGATACTTGATTACATCAAACACTTCTGTAGACTTTGGAAATATTGTTTATACTTTGTCATCACTAATGCGTTTGTAATGTTGAGATGTGATGAGGAAGCAGGATGCCAAAGCAAGTCTCCTTAACAGAAACTTGTACTTTTATTAAAGCAGAAACAGAAACAAAAACAAAACACTACACTAAACACTGGACTAAATGACATTGTACACAGAGAAACAGTCAATACATTCAATATAGCACAGTGTGTGAAACACACAGGGTCAAACACCAACAAACACTACTGACAACACAGGCACTTGAATACACTTGAATACAGACAAGTAACTAACAAGATGGGGGCGTGGTAATGAAGGAACACACACAACCACACACACACACACACACACAGACAAAACGATACAAACACAAAGGCTATGTGCCGCGAGGTTACGTGGGCTTAGCAGGTGGAGTCGAGGAGGGTGGCCAGGGTTACAGCCTAGCTGTTTTGCCATTCACATATCCAGAGAAGTTGGGGAATATTGGCAAAATATTATTGTGAAAAACTTGGGAAAGGGGCCTGTGACAACTATGTGATCATAGAACATCATGGAGCATCAAAGTAATAACTACTTTAGATGCATCAAATAGTTCAAGCATTGCATCCAGCCATCCCTACAAGGTACAAGGTAAACTTTCAGATGCCGATGTTGTGATAGGATGCAAAACAACAAACAAAAAAGTACCTTTTCAGTATAGAAACACTCGAGACCCTCAAGGGTATGGAGTCAGATCTATGCCAAAAGGTTTGTATCTGTAAAATACATTTGTACAAGGAAAAAATACATCCATGTGTGCACCAAGCAGTTTGTATCTGTAATATTGTGGTATGGTTGTAATTTATATTCGTAATAAATTAACTTGTAAAGTTGAATCTGTAAAGTTACAGGCTGGGTTTCCAAAAAGCATCGTATAACAAAGGTCATTTTTAAATAGTAGAGCAAATATTACACTGAACTCTCTCTCTCATTTAAGAGTCCAAGCCCCCAGTGAGTTGATATAATTAATGAAATTGTAAAGATGAATAAATGTGCATGACAGTACGGGTACAATGTGTGTTTGACAAATCTGAAATGAAATCTGATACAATACAATAAACGTGATCTTATTGGCAATGACCACTATACAGGTAAAATGTTCTAAAGTTCATTACTAAGTGTTCTGGTAGGTAGATACACAGCAGTAGCAGCCATTGTAGAGAAAGAAGTTAAATACTGTTCAGGGTGCTACATTAATAAAATAATTAAAGTATCTTAAATAACCTAAAGCGGGAAATAACGAATGAATGTACAAAGCAAAGTTTTATTAAAAATGTATCATTTAATTATGAGCAGTAGGTTTCATCTTAGCTCTCGGTAACATGGCTAGATAATACTGCCATTAAGCAAGCAATTTTCGCTATTTTATTTGCTACATTAATAGCTATAATCTAAAACTGAAACGAGATTGTTACATTGTCATACACGCACAACAGATATTAGAGTAAACACAGTTGCTTTTGTTAGTTCTTATTGCAGAAAGTTTACATTTTTAGCATCATTGGCTCCAATAGCTTATCCCGGTATCCAAGCAACTGTCTCCATGGCATTGGTGACGCAGCACAAAGAACAGCAGCAGAGAAGCGGGGTTTGCACAGACTCAATTAGGCTGTGTTGTGTGGAGGGCTTATTCAGTGTTTGAACCACTTCAGTTGGTGCATGTCGACTCCAGTCATAGATTAATAAGGTATGAGAAGTATACTATTAATTGTTTTAAATAAATATTTCGTTTTGCATATTATGATTCGGTATTATGTACAAAGTGGTGTTATGTAAAAAGAGATTTTCAACACCCCTTTAAAGGCTGTAATTTGGAGGAAATAAACCCATTTACTCAGCACATTTTGATCTGTTTAATCACTAATTCTGGACCCAGTGAGTTACTGCCATTTTGGGCCCTTTCAGATCATGTACCCAAGAGCTGCCTCAAACAAGACACAGCCTGTGTTTTCTTCTGTGATGGTGTGACATGATTTGGTTGAGCCAACAAATATAAAAATATAAAATACATTACATGAACCACACATTTTCCATTATATAAGATCACCCATGTCTAAATTCATGAATGAATGAATGAGCTCTCAGTACAAAACAGCCTGACTCAGGCATGTAAATATATTGTCTTATTCAAATGTTTGGACACCTATTGTTAAACTATATGTTTGAATTTCTAAGTGAAAATTAATTGACTGTCCTCTATAGGGAGCATATGGCATATAAATATGCCATTTGTCTACAAATTTTAATACACTATTTGTACATAAACAGTAACGGTACGTTAGAGGGTTTAAATGTTTGTTCCCTGTAGAGGATGTGTTGACTTATTTTCATTTTATTTAACTAGGGGTGTCCAAACTGTTGCAGAATACAGTACCATCTAAGTGCTCTAATTATCGCTCATTGGACCAAGGAGATTCAGAAGTCTGATTTTCCAGATGTCTTTCAGTTTAAAATGTTCTTGAGCAACAATTATTCATGTAACGTTGGGATCAAACTACACAATATTTTTGTCCTTCATGATGGTCACTAGGTGAGATTAGGCAATCATTGTGCCGTGAATTCCTGCTGTGTCTTTGTCAGGAGACTGGCAGCACTACAATCACAATATCATGCCTATCCTTTGTGCGAGTTCATAGGTCATCGGGGAGGGTGGTCAAGAAATTGTCAATCATGGCTATCTAGCTCTGGTGATTATCTATGTCTTCAAGCACTTGTGATAACCTATACTTTCAAGAACCTATAATTTAATATATACCTTCAGGCTTTTGAGATAATACCTTCAAGCACTTGTGATAATCTATACCTTCAAGCACTTGTGATAATCCATACCTTCAAGCACTTGAAAGAAGTTCTGTAAGCGGTTCATCAGTCACACTGCTCAATACTTCAGAAAACCAGTTTTACTTTGAAATGGACAATGTTATTAACTCTGCATCTGGCTGAAAAACAAAAACAAAATATGCTGTGTGATGATCAGAAAACCTCTCACGTCATCATTTTTAACAGACTACACCTCTATTTCAATTAATATATCATCTTCAGAATTTCACAGCCTATATATACTTGTTAGTACAGGCAGACATAACATTCTGTGCCTGAAAAAATGGTAATAATAGGTCAATGCTCAATCAACTGACAGACCTTTAGACATCACTGAATCTTATTCGGGAGTGAGCATAATTCAACCTTTTCTGAGTTTCTGGAACTGTGGGGGTCAGTCTTAATGCAGACTGCTTGTATACTGAATATATCATGCAATATATCTGATAAAGATAATATTATTATTATTTTGTATCCGTCTCAAGGAAGATACTTTATAATGCATTATAATGCACCTGAGTTTGTTCTCAGGTTTCTGAATTCTTGTGTATAGGTCAGAATGTCTCTTGACAACTGACGAAGGGTGTCTGCATTTGCTTATTTAACCTTTACAAATATGAACACAGGGGTTCCATAAAGGGGTGGGAAGTTTGGAAGTTTCAAAGGGCCTGAGACTGATAGGGGCCCTAAAACATGCATAGAACGTTAGGTCATTTTGTCACGGACCGCTCCTCACCCACAAGTCACGTGGTACGGCCTGCCACCTGCAGGGGGTTCATTTGTTTGTAGCCGCACCCTCCGTGAGGGCACGCACCTGTACGGGGATTAAGATGTTAAGTGTTTGTATGTCTATTTAAACCGCTGTCAGTGTGAGCCTCCCTGTTGGTCATTGTAGCCCTGTAATGTTGAATGTCTGTGTAGATGTTATGTTTACGTGTATCGCCTTCAGTTTCGTGTGAGTTATCCGTGTCTATTATAAAGTTACGTTATCCGTGAACGTTATATGTGAGTGTCACCGTTACTGTCTGTGTTGTATGTAAATAAATGTCACCGTCACCGTCGAGGGAGTCTGAGCGTCCTGTTCCACGCCCAACAGCACTTGGTCCAGCGTTACACGTTTGTTTCATGGGGGCCCCAAATCCGTGGAAGTGCCCCTGAATAAACATCAGGATTTTATTAATACAAAACATGTCTAAAAGACTGCTGAAATAATGTTCTGAATGTCAATTCATGTATAGGCCAAAAACTGAATCTCAATTAAACACTTTAATTGTGGAAACTGCACTGAATGTTTGCCATGGATTGTGCTAATAAAACTAACTGGACTGTCACTGCACTGTTTGTGGATTCTTTTCAGAAGTTTAAGCACTCATTTATGAGAGACCAAAACATTTTTATTTGTTAATTTTTTCATTAACACTTTAACTGTAGTTTTCATTCTCCAAGTCACTTGTAGAGTAAATGAGACTTTTCCCAATTTGAATCCAATATTGAACTTTTAAAGGATCGAATCTTGATGCTACTTGTCAAACCCATTTTTTCACAATACCTGTAAGGATTTTTTCTTTAATGTCATATTAGTCAACATTTTTTATCAAACCATTTCATAAAAATTACTTGATTGGCCTTTATCACTCACAATTCAATTATTACCTGTCCACGCATGTCTCATCTGAAAGTGCACAGTGAGCTTACAAGCCCCTAGAAATGGTTTCTAGGGAACAAAAGAAACAAGTCAGATAACAGATAACAGATAATAGAAATAGTAATTCAGCTGAGGAAAATGTCATGTTTAGAGCTTTCACAGCTACCTGTCACAACATAGGTTAGTATGCACTGAAGATCGTCTAGGTTGCAAGGGAGATATTGGTTTCTTCCCAAATGTAATGCAGACATCATCTGACTCACAATCCCCAAAATCCTAAACTTGCAGGAAGTATCCAAAAAACACTACTTATTTACATGGGTGTGTTTGCTGTAAAGTATATGATGCATTTAATTTGTTTCCACTTAATTACCAAAACAACATCAACGGCAGAGGCCTCTGCAGCACCGTATCTCATGTGGACTGCTGAATTTGAAGAGCCATGTTTTGATATTCTGATGTTCTGAAAACATTTTCTGCATATGTCATTTGTCTTTTTGAGAATCATGGAGAATCAGTGTGTAATGGATAGATGTCTGGCTTTTCCTGTACATGTCTGTATCCAACCTGAGATCAAAATCCCCCAATGTGATTTTCACTCCAAACCTTTGTGGTAAAATTCCGTCATGAGCTGTGAGGTTCTGGAGCTGAATGGTGAAGTGTGTACGTTAATATACTGTATACATATTTGTGATAATCATAGATCAATACAATACAATAGATATTGTATTATTTAATGTTTGCACCAATAAACTCACTCAAACCTTAGAAAATGCACTTGTCACCAAAAGCACTACAGTGACAGTGTACTGCAGTGAAGCTATCTGTGATTCAGCATGTTAAATGAAAACCAAGACACAGTTAATGATTTTAATGCAAATCCACTGGTAACTCAGACTACCAAACAAGTGCTGTGTCATAATGACAAAGCAGTTAAGACTGTGTCTCAAAGTAATTATTTCACTGTAAATGTGTGACAATATTATTAAAATGAAATATATTAGCAAATTAGCAAATTTCTTTTCTATTTAAAAAAGTGGGAGAGCACTCAGAAAATGATTAGGGAACAGGAGTGAGAGAGAGAGAGAGAGAGAGAGAGAGAGAGGGAGAGGGAGAGAGAGAGAGGGAGAGGGAGAGAGAGAGAGAGAGAGAGAGAAAGAAAACCAGAGAGAAGAGAGCAGTACAGGTAGACAGAGTGTGCCTTTTTAAAAAGAACATGCACAATTCTGCCCCTATGACTGACTGGCAAACAAAGGGGTTCGACTGTAACCCCTTGATTCTGTGTGTGCCCAAGTACAACAGGTACTCTAGAAACTCCTGGCCAGGTTTCCATTCAAACATTTTCTAAATACTATGCACATTTCCAAAAATCTGGCAGATGAAAATGCAAATGAAGTCGTATTTGCTGCCACTGGCGTTATCAAGAAAACCTTCTGTTGGCATGATTAAGGAAAAAAATACTACAACACACAAAGTGCATTGCTGTTGTGTGCCTGTAAATGCGTAAAATGAGCACATGTTAAGGAGAGATTCAACCCTGTATTTGCTTGGAGTACTGTACATTAAAGTTGACATCCATCTGCAATCTCTTCATGATGCTAGCCTATTAACTGCAGCTCAGGCAGTGGGCAGAGAAAGAGCTTGGAGTATGTGTAAGTGTAACAGTCACTCCGCTTGCCAAGCCTCAGGAGCAAAACTGATCAAAGCATGCATTTTAATGTCTGATGTGATGAAGGTACAGCAAAGAGCAAAACATAACACGACGCACCATAGATCACAGATGTAGGGGCCACCACATTGCACACATGGAGGTATAGGCACTATATAAACCCAAATAGATGATCATTAATTGTACTGCAGGCACTTATAGCTGAGCAGCTGTTTAAGGATTCACATATAAATCCTATTTTTTCAGTTGTTCACCTCAAATGTAGTGGATCACCAAAGGCATTCTTTGAAAATTTTGTTTAGTTTAGAACTGGTGCTGTGATGCTAATTTTGCTAACAAATCCTAGAATTCAGCAGTCACCTAAACAGTCCAAATACATTCTGTAAAAATCGATCACCAAAACCTCTCTCAACCCACTCAAACCGCACCCAAGTCTTAATTATGGTTTGAAAGACTAGCCAATGAAACTATTATGACTTACTGTGAACTATATCAATGAATAGAAATTCCTGCTGTCTGAAATGGCTGCCTGGAGCAACGACGTTTTCTTGTTTATAGTTCACAGTATTTCATACTGTGTCCTACACCACAACTGGTATGTGACACTTTAATTAAGATCTTAGGCGAAACTAAATAAGCAAATTTGGGCTCTGAACATGTCTTGGCTGATTGACTACTTCTGAGGTAAGTGGAACATTGTGCAAATATGATTTGTGGGTGAGCCATTTCTGTTATGTTGATTCATCCACTGTGCGCATGCCACAGCTATAATATATCTATCACTTCAGGTACATTAGACATTTTTATCAGTCACAATATCATGAATTAAATCAATTATTAACAACCATTAATTATTCAAATGATCTAACTGACTGAAAACAATGTTTTGGCTCATACATCATCATTTATTCAACCTTTTCCTGTCACCATTTTCTCATTTTCTCATTATCACTATTGAAACATTTGTACCTCATTTAATCATCAAAGCGTCTTTTGTGATATTTGGGTGTTTTTTTTTTTTCTTTCAAAAATCTGCTTTGTCATCCAGGTTTTGTATGTGCAGGAGAAGACTCATAAACCTTGTGTAGGGAAGATTAAATCCTTTTATCAATCAGGGCGTAGCACCAAATTTTGGGCTCTGAGCATATTAGTCCCTCCCCCCATCTTTCCTTCTAAGAAAATAAAGAAACAGAAAAAATATTATGGATGCTACATACATGGCATGTAAAAATAAGGAAGTGAAAAGTGATTCTGCAAGTCTAAGCATTGTTAAATAACATACTTTAGAAGATTCTGCTTTCTTTTTCTGTATCCAATGTTCAAACTGATCAGTCTTGTCCATGCTGTGGAACTCTTTAGACATTTCACATCTAACTTGGAGGTTGGACCTAGTCATCAGAACATTGATAGCCACTGACAGCTGTGATATTGGCTGCTTAATATGCATAAAAACAGGATGTGCAGCTTTGGTGCTAGAAGAACATATAAAAATATCTATTCCATAGTTTATTAACATGAAAAAAACACTATGTATGAATTTAATTAGCTTCTCTCACTATCACTAAAGCACAAATTTATCAGGGAAAATTGATAAGAGTTTCACTAGCCTGCGAAACTGAGAAACAAGAACGTTTCTGCTGTCATTTCACCATTTTCTCGTTAGTTGCATATGCCACTCGTTAATTTGTATGCTTTTTAATCAGCTACACACCGTGAGGCTCTTGTGCAGAAACAGAAGTTCTGTCCTAATACTGCCCTTTGTACTGTGCTTCTCCCTCAACCTGCACACTCACTGAGGTGTGACCTAGACACATTTCACCACACAGAGTAAATGTAATGGAGGTAGTCCAGTCTGGGACAATAAAGACTAAGCGCTCCCAACTGCCAAATTTCAGTCAACACACTGCACAGACACCAGATGTCAATCATCGCCCTCAGCCACTCCCCGGAGCCCAATCACCAGATTATTAAATCATTACACACACCTGTGCCTTACTCTCTTAAACCCCACTGGTTCCATAGCTCAGTGCTTCGCACTGAACACCCACTGAGCAAGCCAGATCTCCTTTATTAGAAGTCCATCTTTTTCCAATTTTCTTTGTAAAAAATGGAGCAGGTGAAGTTGGAGCTGGGAAAAGTCTTATACTGTCAGAAGGATCCTGAAACATGGAATATGCCCAGAATTCCCTGCAGCACTCCTCTACAGGGCTCACCTTGTTTGAGTGCATCGTTGGTTTCCAGTCGTCGTTGTACCCCTGGAATGCACCTACTTTTTGTGCTTCCTGATAGTCCAACACTGGTTGCAGGAGGGGAGATGCTGTCATCTTTATAGAGTTATTGCCACCTTCAAAAAAAAAAGCAGATCGACAATGGGGAGAGACTACCGTCTACCGACTGGGGAATTGTGTATGGGTGGCTACTAGACTGGACCAGGAGGAAAGATCAACCCTAGGTATGTTGGCCTGTACATTATTCGGGAGAGAATCAATGAGGCCACATATTGGGGCAATTTACCTGGGGGTAGCCGAGCATCATGTCCTCCCTCAAGCCTTTTACAGCTGGCCCCTTGGATGAGGTCAACCCCACCACTGTGCCTCCACATCCTAGGACCATCAATTGAGGACCTGTCTACACTGTGAAGGCCGTCCTCAATTTCACGTGCTGCCACAGGAGGATTCAATACATGGTGGACTGGGTCAGTGGAACAGAGCTGGATACTGGCTAGTCAGCCTGCGCTCATCGTTCCACACCCACTGCTAGTCACGCTGGCTGTCCCCACACGTGGACTCTCGTGGGCCTTTCGGGGGGTGGTACTGTCACGCCCTAGCCAATATCCAGTCAACATACTGCATAGACCCCACATGTCAATCACTGACCTCAGCCACTCCCCTGATCCCAATGATCAGATTATTAAATCACACACACACACACACACACACACACACACACACACACACACACACACACACACACCTGTGCCTTATTCCCCTTACATTTATTTAAACCCCACAGGTGCCATAGTTCAGTGCCATAGTTTCCATAGTCTACTCTGAGACTGAGCAAGCCAGGTCTTTTTTACTTTTTAAAGCCTGTCTTCTTCCACTTTTCTTTTGTAAACAATTTCTGAGTAAATCAAAAATTAAAATGTCACATTATACATAAGTGAATATTGTTCCTCCCTCACTAATTTAACTAATTTAAATGTTACAATACAATAACTAGACATCTATAACTAGACCATTAATAGGCTGTTTTGAAGTCTAACTAGTGTACCCAAATAAAATCTATATAAAATAAGGGGAACTGATCATTTAAATAAAGCCCAAATCTTAATTTTGCCATATTCTAAAAACATGTAACACCAGTGTCACTTTATGACAGTTGTTCTTTCCATTACAGGCTTGCTGGGTTTGCCAGTTCCAGTCACTAAGGAAAGTAGCGATCTGAAATACCCGAGAGAGGACCTAGAAGGAGAAAGAATGCAAACCACCACAGGTGTTTTATGCTGTTCTTAAGTCTGGAATTGGGAAAACTCTTCACACCCAGTGCTTTCACACCCAATGTAAATAAGGTGTAAATAAATTTTATTTGTGGTTGCTGTAGTAAGTATGGACTCTTATTTAGAAGAATTGGTTTGGTACATAAGTGTATACTGGTAACAATAATTGAAGGCCTGTATTGAAAAGGGATCATTATACCAAATTTGGTTACTGTGATCTGTAAATTAGAAGGACTTTCATTTATAGAGTCATCTTTAGAGATCACCCTTAGTAATTACAGGGCAACCAAGTCACCTACTCTATCACCCATCACACTGTTACCACTAATTTCTCGCTATCATCCGTACAATAATCATCATATGAACTAGTTTACCTCTGGAAATACAAACTGGTGTCACTGAACCAGTCTGATTAGTTTTTCGGTTTTAGAACCACCTTTGGACTGTATTATTTGTATAGAAACAGTGGACAGACAGTATTAACTTGCATGTGGTTATGTAGATATGTTTACTGCTGTTTATATGCCACAGAACCTACAAAAAGACAATAAACAGAAAACAATAACTTTATTTCACACCACCAGTCATCAAAGAGATCAAGTGTGGAGGTACCATGCACACTAGCAGGTGGCTGTACCAACAGCAACACACAAACTTAAATCAGAGAAGGAAAATGGGGTGTGTTCCACAGCACATGGCACCCGGATGTTTAAATACCTGGACATTAGAACCAGAAAGACAATTCCCAGTACACCTTGACATGTATCATCCACCAAGGAACAAGCAGGGAAAATTCCCTCCAGATTCCAAAGGACAAGCTTGGATAATCTCCAAATAGCCTTTGTAACATCTGGGCATAATTTATTTAAATAGCACAGTTTGGTTAAAAACATAGCTTTATAATATTCATAATTAAATGCTATTTTAATATATTTGTGCTTTTAATTATTCATTATTAGGCATGGTAATCTTATGCAGTGTAAAGGAGGCCCCTACAGCTGACAGGAATGAGTAGGCTCAGAACAAGCTTGGTGAAACCATCATTATATGAAAAAGTACCAGTAATGAAGAAATTATGAAACTGCAGTAGTGAGGCAAGTAGGACAAGGTGTATAAGCAAAATGTTATATAGTTGAGATATTTGGGCTATATGTGTGTGTATAAATGCAGGAAAGTGTGCAACCGTGAGAGTCTACCATTTAAAAAAACAGCAAGATATGCTTTAGGTAACCATGAAACCAATATCCACTGGATGCATCAATAAACCAATGATTTTTTAATCAATATGCCAGGAAACTAATGTATAAAATGCAAATCCAATGTTAATAAACCACTACATAAATATCTAATATATACTGACCATTGTCATGGTGCCGTCCCCCTTTCGGTAGCCGTCAGTACACTAGTGGAAGAGCACATGGCATTTGGTTTACGTTCTGCCACTTTGTTGTTGTATTTGCATTCTCTATACCTAAGTCAGGTGGGGTGTATTGTGCCTTATTGCCACACCACCTGGGGGTTATTGCATGATTATTTTTAGCCTTATTTAAGCCTGTTTAGTTCACATGACCATTGTCAGTCATTGTATATTGCGTTGGTTCCTTTGGCTGTAGTTAGTGCACTTTTATGTTCGGTTTCTTTTTCGTTGATCTTCATTATACACTTCAGTTTTCTTTCTTCCTTTTTTCTACACATTCTTCGCCTGTGACAACCTGTCATGATACGGCCCCTCCCCCTCAAAGTCTTTGTATGTGTGTCGGTGTGTGTGTGTATGTTTGAATGGTCAAGCCCTCTCGTGTTTCTCACCTGATCCTTGTTCTGTGTCATTATCATGTGTGTATACAAGTCTCTTGTCTAGTCGTGGATGTTGGAGATGTTTAACCCCGATAGCCTGCGAGCCACAGCTTCTTTGTTGTGTGTGCTAATAAATGTATATCTATTTTACTCAACAAGCCAGTATACAACTTATGCATATAGTTACAAACCAGTGTGTAAACAATCATATATGCCATATAAGCATGTATATTCTATATATTCTGACAATCTAATGTAGATAAACCAATATCTAGGTGAAATAACCAACATATATTATGGCAAACCAGTAAGTACATCATCAATCCAATTGTAATTCAGCACAACAATTGAAACTAATATATATTCCTGATAAATGATGTATAGAACAAAAATTCTACACTTACATAAACAAATACCAATGCTTGGAAACAAATACAGCAGCCAAATAACCATTACATAATTGTATGCCTGGTGTCATTTGCAACAGGAAGTCTCCACCGGCTGAGCAGAGGGAGCTTCACCTGTTTTTGTTTGTTTGTTTGTTTTCAGTGTCTTTGATTATGTTAATAATTTCCTATGTTCACTTCCAGTTTTCACTCACTACTTAATTAGCTCAACAGGTTTTGGGTTTTGAAATTAAGTGACAGTTTTTCATATGTTCACTACAAAGCTTTGTCTTTCTTAAGATTGCAGTTCTGAGCACTTTGCTGTAGGAGATTTTGGCTGTTTTGACTACCCTTCTGGCATTTGAGTGTTGTTTTTTGGATAACTGCCCCATTGGAGTGATTCTCATTTCAGTGTTGTTTTCTGGATAACTATCCCATCGAAGTGATTTCCATTTGAGTGTTGTTTTCTGGATAACTATCCCATCGAAGTGATTTCCATTTGAGTGTTGTTTTCTGGATAACTGCCCCATTGATGTGATTCCCATTTGAGTGTTGTTTTCTGGATAACTATCCCATCGAAGTGATTTCCATTTGAATGTTTTTTTCTGGATAACTATCCCATTGAAGTGATTTCCATTTGAGTGTTGTTTTCTGGATAACTGCCCCATTGATGTGATTCCCATTTGAGTGTTGTTTTCTGGATAACTACCCCATCGGAGTGATTGCTTGTTTCTGGTATTTGTATTCAGGTCTTTGGTATCTGTTTTTATTATGGAATTCCAGACTTTGCTTAATACAGTAATTTCCTTTTATATTGATTCAAAGTCAAAAGCCACATTATGAATCACTTTTTACAGTAGTCATCGCAAAGCAGCTCTGCACATATTTGACACCAATTCTGGTGTGTTCCCTTACCACATTGCATTTTTGTCAGTAAAAATACCAATACATGCACTATTGAGTGCTTTTGTTTTTCAATAAACAAAGATACATTTACAAATATATGTATTAATTATTTTATGAAAGGTCTTCCATCTGGACTTCTGACAGTGAAGCTGCTATTATAGTTGTGATTTCCTCTTTTTCTCTCTTTCTTCCACCATTTCTTCATTCTATTGGTGTGTTATTCCTCTCATGGCTCTTTGCTCAAACTTTCATCAGCATTTGTATGACAGATCAATGAAAACATGCACAGTCTACTCCTTGTATTACTTTATGGGGCTTTATGAGGCTCACTATTAAACAGTGCACTACTATAGCTGTATATTATTTGGTCTAAACCTACCTAAACCTAACCTAACCTAAATCCTAGTCCTAACCTTAACCTCATTAGCCAAAAAGGAGAAATGTTCTTTCCTTTAGAATAAAAAATACCAAATGATACATTATGTTGTTCAAAACAAAATTTTGATTTAACATTTTTCAGGTTGGTCATTTCAATTCAGGGTGGTTTTATCTGAAGCACAGTTCATTATGTGAGCCCACATGTGCATTACACTCAAAGAGCACTTTGATCATAATCCATGTGTGTTTCAGGGATTGGGTTTCATCAGATGTTCATGAGAATAGGCGCTCAACTCTGCTCCCCAGTTTCTCTGCTCTAACACACCTAAATCTGGTATTCACCTGATCAGTGGAATCAAGTGTGGTTGATCAGGGAAACCTGCAAAAAACACACGATTCTGCCAGGTAGGGACCAGAACATGTGGACAATGGAGGACAATAGGCATGTGGGTAATGGAGCAAAAGGCTAGTCTTCAATCCACTGATTAGTTGTAATGGATGTGCTCCTTCTGGGTCAGAACAAAAACCTCCATTCTCACCAAGCCTTGGGAATAAGATGGCCTACTCTTCCTCTAGGGGGGAGAGGGTAGACGCACATCAGGAAGAAGAGAGAGGGGTGGGAGATTAATAGAATGTGAACTTCACAAACGTCTCGTGTGATCCCCCATATCCTCTTTATGCAGTCTGAGCTGTGTATTTTCATTCTGAACATGCATCATAAGATCCTGAGCTACCATGAGCTTCAGATTTTCTTGAAGCTGTTTTTATAGGTAGTTATTGAAGTAGATATGAAAGGAATGTTTTAAAAAAAAGCAGCTCAAGAATTTAAAAAATAAGAAAACAACTAGATATTAAATCTGAGCATTTTTAAAAGCACACTCAGTTCACTTACATGCTGGATGTTAACACTGCTTCTTGCTTTTATTAGAAGAGGAAGATCAATAAATAGAATGACAGAGCTCTGAATGTAAAGGCTGCAAAAGCAGAAGGATAAAGAGTGTTATAAATGGTAAGCTTTTGGAGTGAAAGAATGAACGTGATGGGATTAATGATTTCATCTATAATCAGGTTACACACCCTTTAAAAAAAGTTATAGAAATAATATGATTATTTGCAGGTTTACATGGAAATGGTTTTAAATCCCCAATGAGGGATAGCAGTAAGTTTTGAGCCAGGTTTTGGCCCTGTAAAATAAGAGCTTTTAGGAAGAGCCCTACAATAAAGTACACTTCCCATCCATTATGAATAACTTACTACACTCCCTCTTTAGTAAACTATAGACATAGCCTTGCTGTTTCAGATGTGACTGATTCAGGCTTTAAATGTAAAAGTCTAAAGTAAAGCACTGGCATGGGAACAATCTGAATGCATTACTGACACTGCATTTTAAACAGGCAATCAGTTCTCTGTGATACAATTTTGGAAGCACCTTCCCTATGACCGAGGACAGAGTAGAGTGTAAATCTGCAAATGAATCCTGTGTAAGTTTGTCTCATCTACACTTTATCTCCTTTGTCTACAGATTCACTTCGGGGCCCAGAGGAGAATGGGGTCCTCTTTTAAGCCTGTCTCATCTAAAAGATTTCCTCATTTCATCTCAGGGAGTTTTCATTGACACTGTTGCCCTTGGCTCGCTCTTTAGGGGTTTGGGCTATAAAAAATGGACTGAAACGAGTTGTGTTCTGAAGGTGATGTCACAGCTGTGGAGCATCTGCCTAACAGGCCTGCCTCTTCTCGCCTTGTTATTTCTTCATTCTTCATTATCATCACCACGTGTTTATTCCTCCATTGTTTCTCTACAGATGTTTTTGTTTTGATGCTTCTATGCATACAGCCTATACCCATTCATCTCTATTTCATGTACACATTCATTCACACACATAAATAAATACACATAAACTGACACCCATTCACACCCTCCATTTTAATTTATATATTCATTCATTCACATTCACACACACACACGCGCACACACAGGTACTTTCTCTTTTACATACATATTTGGACCAAATCTATGAAAAGGTACTTTTTATTTACTCCAAAATCTTTAATAACTATGAAGCCTTGATCACTTCACAAAACAAACAGGACACACATATAATCTAACAGCGAAAGAGAGAAATGGAGAGACAGAATGATTTAAGACACTAAAGTAAACTCTGAGTGAGTAAAGTTTAATTGAGCCCGGTGCAGGGCAAGCATGTCCCAATCACGCAACAGCTCACAAGGGCCAAGAACCCCTACAAAACAAAGTGCTGATGCGCCATCGGGTAATTGCTTTCATTAGGATGTAATGGGAAATAATCTGATCTTAGGTCAGGGCTCTGATGGTGGTTGGATACCTGCACAAAGCTGAGCCCCATTTTCAAAGCTGTTTTCTCTCTCGTTCTCTCTCTTTCATCTCTTCTCTCCTCCCTCCTCATCTCTGCTGTCATTACAGAATCAAGCTCTTGATCTCATCTCCTTTCCTCCCCATTCCCCTGTTCTCATCTCCTCTCTTTCAGTCCTCTTCCACTTCTACCCCTCTCCCCTCCTGCGGGAAGAGCATCGTTTCTCAAGCTGCTTTCTGCTCGAGATCTTCAGGGACTCTCCGTTGCCATGCCAACCGCTGCAGCCGGCCACGGTCGCCAACGTGACATTCTTGCGCTTTTTGTGCACCTTCAAAACGGTTTGTCTCACGTGGGTGTAGTCAGGGAGAGGACACAGAAAATGAGAGCGAAGGAGAAAAGAGAGGGGGAAAGAGCCGGCAGCACAGTGGGAGGAGGTATTAAAAGAGACACCGAGCGAGAAAGGGAACAGGAGAGACCTTGTGGACAGAGCGAAAGGGGTGAGAGGCAGTGCGAAGACGACCGGACTTTGGGGTTGTATGCCACTGGATCTTAAGCTTGCTGGAGAAAAGCTGTCTGCTCCACTTACCCATTTTCACTTTCCCTAAAGCAACACTGACCTTGCAATTCACACAGGGCCGTAGAGAGAGAACTATCAGTGTACCAAAATTGAATCTGTGATGCTGCCTCCACTTTACCAGCTCTATACAGATGCTGTGTGTTATAAAGAGCTACGGGAAAATCTGAGGGACCAGCTAACAGCAAACCAACTCCACCAGCTTACCTTGGGAGTTTAAAGTCTAGTTACATCTGTTTACAAAGGACAGTTAAACACAGTGGATATCGATCAAAGCGCTGTGCAAGCCAATAAAATCATTTAGACACTAAAAAGAAAACTTTTTAAAAATGTACATTAAAAGTAAAGCAGTAAAACAGGGTTTCACCAAACGTTTTTGGCTATAGAACTCAAAATGGATGCTAAATTTGTTATTCCAAACTTAGCATTTATGGCTATTATAGCACTGAATATTCTTTTTGTTGTTGTTGGCATGTTCACTAAGATTGGTCCGTAAGTGCCTTCTAAGCTAGTTTGGCTTCATCCATTACGTTTACATAGCCACACACAAGGGATTTTTGTTTCTCTTCCGTAAGCTTGAAAATCCACATTCAAGAAACGTTTGTGCCTGTGGCGGCTAGCCCTCCCTGGTGGAAATCGTTTATTTTTATTTTTTAAAAATATTTATTCAATAGATGACCCATAACTATTTATTTTAAGTATGTGTACGCTAAAATGCACAATAATGTGTAATATCTAAAATATATCGGGGAAATTAGCCTCCTGGTTCATTTCCTCTCTCATCTGGGTCGATAGCAATATTACCCAGACAGAGCAGCAGCGTGGCCAGTTACTGACACTAGATAAATGGCCGCTTCATTTACCGCCCTAGGCAGCCGGTCAGTCGTGGAGTAGAGATAACTGACGGTATTGACGATGATGAACGCGGGTACACACGACAAGGCATTTCAAGCGCCCTCAAATTCAATAAGATCTCCTCTCTAAAATTTGTTTAAGATAACTTTGGTGGAGGAACTACATGTTGCTGAGTATCTTGCTAAGATGGCTGGCTAACTAGCTAGTCAAATTTTATTTTGTAGTAGTTTATAGTACCAGCGAACTAGCTAAGATAGTGAAGGCTAGGTTAGTTATGCGCTAGTTAATTATCTGCTAATGTTAAGTTAGTTGGTGAGCTGAGCAGCTAATGTTAGCTAGGTAACTTGTTTAGCTACTATCTTACTAACCTTAACTGGTGTGTTTTAGTGGTAGTTCTGGCGAACTAAGCTAAGATGAGCTCGCTTTACAACTGCGTCATTTATACAGTTGTAATGTGTGAGTGGGAGCTTTCTTTTTGAAACCTAATTTACAGCTAGATGATATAAGACACTACAATAACCTTTAAAATGCAAACCTTCTAGTTGTTTAAAAAGGTTTTCCTTTGACAAAATGACCGAATGGTTTCACTGTTAATGTTAAAAACAGCTTCACATCTCAAAATATGATGTGCAAGCTAAAATTATTAACCCCCACAGATTTTTAATAGTTGCTTTAACAAATGTGTGGAAACCACATAAACTATGCATAATGCATCATCCAGTCTCTAGAAATATCTTATTTTGTGTAAATTGTGTGTGTTTTTTTCCTCCTGAGCAATCTAATGAAGCATAGAGTACCTTCTATCTGAGCACATTAGAGCTGCAAATTTACATTTATGAAATTTAGCTGATGCTTTTATCCAAAGCAACTTACAATTATGACTGCATACAACTTGAGCAATCAAAGGTTGAGGACCTCACTCATGGGCCCAACTGTAGCAATTTGGCAGCAGGGGGGGCTTGAACCAGCAACCTTCCAATTACAAGTCAAGTACCTTAACTACTGAACCTAATGATAATTATCATTTATTATTAGTCTATTATTAGGCTATTTAACAGAACTCTAGTAGTTTGTGTTACGTTGTATTGGGATGGTTGCTGAAACTGCCTGAGTATTCTTCGCCAGCCGCCACTGGTTTCGGCTTATTTTGTGTTCTTGACTGTTGCCACACTGAATCTTTCACCTGATGTTGAGGAGCTATTGGAGGTAGATGGACAGAGAAATATGTCCATTTTTATTGATGAAGTGCTGAGTAAAAGTAGAAGAATAAAAATGCAGATAGCATGCATGCACTCTTAATTTGAAATGCCTCATTTCACCATAACTTTCAATGGCATTTCAAAATAATTAACAAAACAGAATCAAACCACTCGCGTTTTTGTTTGTTTGTTTATTTTATACATAGATGAAACAATCATAAAAGCAAGAATACTAAAGACACTCAAAACATATGATACAATAAGACTATGTAGACATCAGAGACAGCAGTAAGGGAGGAGCTAACAAAGAGCAGTAACTGCTCCACAGGCTGGAAGCAGCCAACACTAAAGACAACCTTTTCCTTTAATCAGGACCGAGGGATGGAAGGGAATATTTGTCCCTCTGTGTGCCCTGGGAGTGGAATAAGAATGGTGAAGATGAGTGATAGAGTGTGGTGCTGATCTCTGTAATATTTAAAGAAAGAAAAGGGTCTTAAAATGAATTATAAAATTTATAGACCACCAGTCAGGTAAAGCTTTTTTCTGGAGAAATTGTCCCTCTTCTAAGAAGTTGTGTCTGCTTAGTGGAACAAGGCACATTTTCCTGCCATGCCTGATTTTAATAGCCCATTGAGAGTCTTGCAGATCAATCTTCGCAAATCTTTATATATAACGGCTGCTTTTGTTTTAGCATTTAAGTCATTTTAAACCAAAAGAAAGTGGAATGTTTTTGCTAATGGTATATAGTGATCCTTAATAAAGTTACACAGATGTTCCTCAATTAAATAGGTCAATGTAACAGACAGAACTTTAATTACATTTTTTTTCCGGTCCATCTAAGCTCATTACAGATTTCCATAATTGCATAGATGTATTACCTGAACCTGGTACTGAAAATAGCACCTCACACCCTTACAACGGTAACACAGCTCACACCTCAGACCCCCCTCAACAGTAGTACCACTGGCCTTGACACCACTTCACTTCTTATGGCATTCATACAAAATGTGAATGCTGCACCACATTTTGTGACACACTAAACGCTTGTAGACATGTATATTGATATACAACATCTCCCCCAGGATTCCCTTCGCTTCATATCTTGCGTTCTCATTGGTTGTAGCTCGATGTTGCACTCACTACCAGTCATGACCTGGTTGCAACACTTTTCACACTACAGGATCGCGGACAGGTTCGTATATTTAGCATACTAATGCTAGATATTTTCCAGGACTCGAGTGATCGGTGAGCCTCTTGGATCGTGTCTTTGAACAAATCACACGTGTCTTTGAACAAATCAAGAGCCTATTTTCAAACACAGAGTGAACAGTGACCTCCAAAACCTGTCAGCGAATGGAAGATCTGCAACAATAGTATGAACAGAATTCCCATAACATTCAAAGTAAGACGCTTACACTGAGGAGTCTCTTACAGAAGCAACGAAGCAAAGATGGCCTATAATGTATAATAATTTTATGCAAAGTACTGCATGAATCAATCACACCTGTTAGACAAGATTCATTCGATGAGCTTCCAAGCAGGGCAATTTACCACGAACAGACACCTTTGTGAAAACAGTATTTAGAGGCCTGCATTGCTAACAGTGGTACACTGGAGCAAACTAGAGGAAGAGGGGAAGGTAACAGGATGACAAAGAGTATAAATTTGGGTTACACTAGTTGACCATCAGCCAGAGTGTCAGGTCAGTCAGACCTTTATAACGTAATCATTTCTCAATGAAAACAGTCACAGTAGTTGCAGCTTCTGTAATACAGTATCACTTGTAAAACATTGTGTAACCTAGTATTGCTTTCAAATCATTTGGGTTCTATGTATGAAAGCAACTGTTACACTTGGCAATAAAAGGGAGAGTTGAAGGAGGAGGTGTGAGACATTGTTTCTTTCCTCTACACCAAGAGACTGCCATTATGAATGCATTATTAGCCAATAATACCATCTGTCTAAGAGAAGTTAGGCAAAGAGTGCTTGTAAATATCCATGCAAGTGTGTTTTCTAGTGTTCCTACCATCAGCATTTCAACAATAATTCAGAATTCAAAGTTTTAAAAAAACTAAAAAAGAAACAGCACATTTTGAAAGAAATGCTTATTGGGTTATGTGGTTCGTGAAAGACCCCAGTATGTGCAGGTGAGTACCTGTGCCGTTATAATTCAGAATCCCTCCTTCGCAATATGCACTGGCCAGTCGCCACCCTGCAGAACAGCTTTGGTGCCGCTCTCATTCCCAGAGAGTGCCTGAGCTGGATGCAGCCGTTAGTACACAGCCGCTCCGAGACCTCGCCATGTTAGGACCATATGTTTCTAACTTTCTAAACTGTTCAATCTGACAGATTTTCTCTCCCCTTGCTCTGGGGACTAACTAACCTCCGGATTCACTCTAGCACACTCCCTCTCCTGCTCTCTCTCTCTCCCTCTCTCTCTCCCCTGCTCTCTCTCTCTCTCTCTCTCTCTCTCTCTCTCTCTCTCTCTCCTGCTCTCTCTCTCTTGCTCTCTCTCCCCTGCTCTCTCTCTCTTTCTCTCCTGCTCTCTCCTTCTCCTGCTCTCCCTCTCTCTTTCTCTCTCTCTCTCCTGCTCTCTCTCTCTCCTACCCTCTCTCCCTCTCTCCCTCTCTCTCTCCCTCTCCTGCTCTCTCTCTCTCTCTCTCCCTCTCCTGCTCTCTCTCTCTCTCTCCCTCTCCTGCTCTCTCTCTTTCTCTCCTGCTCTCTCTCTCCTTCTCCTGCTCTCCCTCTCTCTTTCTCTCTCCCTCTCCTGCTCTCTCTCTCTCTCTCTCTCTCTCTCTCTCTCTCCCTCTCCTACCCTCCCTCCCTCTCTCTCTCTCCCTCTCTCTCTCTCTCCCTTTCCTGCTCTCCCTCTCCCCCTCTCTCTCTCTTTCTCTCTCCCCCCCTCTCCCTCTCTCTCTCTGTCTTTAGGTATTTAGTCTTCACTGAGAAGAAATCTCTCAGCTGCTGTATTATGATCTGCTGAAATGGCTGTTTGCTGCTCACTGTAATGTGTACAGTTTTAACAAGGGAACGTTGATGCTGTCCAATCTGGGCAGAGCAAAGGACAAACAAAAGGGAGTGAGGGACAGAAAGACATAAAAGAGAAAAAGGGAGAGAGAAAATGAGAGGTAGAGAGAGACGGATTGTAGTAATTGATGATGAATGTGATGCTTCATCGAAGGTGACATGAAACAAAAACACAAACCCCTTCATCCAATCAGAGTTCATTAGTGATGACATTAACAACTCAATGATGCTCTCCTGCTGGTCGGCACAACTTCAGTCATGGTATGAAGCCCTGAATGCAATATGTGTCAGCAATGAATTTAGCAGTAGCAAGCATTGTGTTGTGGGTCAATGGAAAATTTGTGATGGAAAACAACAATGACAGTTTGTGCTGTTACACATATTAGAACTGCTACGGAAACAAGCTCCACAGTGGTGCAGGGGACAGTCAGGGCTCTGAGATAAAATTAGCAACTGATTTGCTCTATGTCACCAGATCATGAGTAGTGAGAAAGAGGCTATAAAATGAGGATTTAAACAGACACAGAACTGAAGAGCTTCATTTTGCTACAGCGGAGTACAGCAGGAACCACACACACACACACACACACACACACACACACACTCACTCACTCAAATCATGTGTGTCGGAGAGAGTTGGTATATAGAATTTGTCTTACTGATTTATCTCTGAGCTTATGCTAAGAGAGAGAGGTCCACCCTAAGTAAATAACCACTATAACTCTTTGTGTGTGTGGGTGTGTGCAAGGACGCTTATTACCAGTAGTAGGTAGGAAGCTACAGGTGTATGAGTTTGAAAAGTGCAGTGGAGGTAGACAAGTGGTAGAATTAGCCGCCTGCACACTCCCCCCATGCTTACTCTAACACACATTCTCTACAGCATTCTTCCCTTTTAACAGACACATGCTGAGAGTTATCTGACTGCAGGCTTCGAAAACTGTATGTGTGTGCGTGTGTGCATGGGTTTGTGAAGCTTGTGAAATGGTACTCAAAGGTGTGTGTGTGTGTGAGTGTATATGTATGTGAGAGAGTGTGTGTGTGGGAGTCTATCTGTGTGTGTGTCATTTTAATTGCCATTCTACTATTTTTACCAAATATAGGCATACTCTCCTGCCCACCAGGCACACAAACCAGCTTAAGTGCTGCTCCTCTAAAGTGTGAGACACACACAAGAACGTGTTTACATTCTATAAGTAAGCATGGACAACAGGGGCTAAGGATGTATGTGTGTGGTGTGTGTGGTGTGTGTGTGTGGGGGGGGGGCATATGTGTAAAAAGGAACATTGTCTTCTATGAAAGGAAGTCAAGTATTACATTCACTTTACAGTACTTACATGCAGCAACAATGATCCTGGAAGACCAAATACACACACACACACACACACACACACACACACACACACACACTCACACACACACACACACACACTCACACACCACTATAGTCACACATGCAGCTTCTCACACACTGTTCAGCCTATCTCCTTGGGTGGTTTCAGATAGACGCGGGAGATGTGTGTGCGTGTGTCTGCGTGAGAGGAAGTGGTATACAGAAAGTCAAACCTTTTTGTCAGAGTGCATTTATGTGCGTGTATGTTAAATAATGATGAAACGATCCTGAAACATGAGTAATTATCTTTTCAGTGTGATGTCAGCACATTTGCCATGTCAGTACAGCTGACCCGCTGAGAAAGGAGACGGGGAGACGTTCGGGGGGGGCGGGGCCGTACCGTGACAGAGCCCCTCCCCAACGGCAGCACTCCCAGCTAATCGGGCTGCAGCCAGAGGCCCGAGCGACCTGACACGGGACAGCGCGAGCAAGATTGAGGGTGGAAGGACAGGGACCAAGACAACAGACACAGGGACGAACACACTAACTGTCACAGGCACAGACACCAAAGGGGACACAAAACGACTGGTACAAACAACGTGATGGGGACAGACACAGCGACTGGGACGGGTACAACATTATTCAACAGATTAACGAGTCCAGGTAAGCCGGCAAGAGCCCCGGGCTGTTCCCCAGTTGTCGGTTGGGCCACAGTCAAACCTGCCTGTGGGGAATCACCCCTCGCCGATTTGGGGCGCGGCTACCTTTGCTATCCTGCCTCAGGAGGCGGCCCAGCCACCTTACCTGTCTCTGGGGTGGGCACTGGTGCCACTTCCTTCCTGCCTCTACGCGGCTTCGGGAGGCCGCGCGAGTTCCGGGGCTGTGAGCCCTAGCGAAGGGAGTTTCCTCCTCCAGCGAGGTCGCCTCTAGGTATTTTCGCGGAGGCTGGCTTGCTTGCGCCTAGGCGATACCTCCTGGGCAGACCTTGGGCGGTATCATAGGTGCTGGAGGCTCGTCGTTCCCGAACATGACAGGCTGAATGTCGCTGTCAGCGAGAGAATCCCCATAGAGGACCTCCTCCACCTTCATCGGTGGATCCTCCACATAATCGGACCCCAAGTCCGACCACAGACTGACATCACTGTACTCCCCTCTCGCTCCACAATCAGTGTAGCCCTCATAATAGTCTATGTAGGGGTTGTAGGACCCAGTGGAGTCCACCTCCGTGTGCCAATTCTCGTAGTCCGGCTGGACTACGCAGAGTCCGACCCTAGACCATAACCAGGGCCCCCACCAAAATCATCCAGTGGCCTCCTCCCCTGTTGTGGACTTATGGAGTGAGGCCAGGATAAGGGAGGGTCTTTCTGCGGGGTAGTAGGACTCTATGGAGTCCGACTCCGAGTACTGGACATCATTGTACCGGTCCCAGTAGCCCGAGATGGATTTGTACGACTCCACCAAGTCCGCACCTGAACCAAACCCAGGGTCCCCCCCCCCCCAATCCCCCAGAGGCACTCTCCCCTGCTGTGGGAATCAGGAGTGTGCCGAGGAATATGGAGGGCTTCCCTGCGAGGACTGTGGGAAGGCGTCTACGTCCTTTTCCTACCCTTTTTTTCGTTTGCTTTCTCTCCCAGGCATCCTTCGTTGGTCTGTGTTTCTGTGGCGAGGAGGAGGATGCGGGGACGAGTCGCATAAACAAGAACTCACGTTTTATTTGCACATATAACACACACAACGTAACATGCAGGCTATTGGGTTCAAACACCGACACCACAGACAAACGATAAACATTTATACATGTATACTAATCACACAATGAGGAGCAGGTGTGAGACATAGGGAGGGCGTGGCCACACTGACGAACACACACACACACACACACAAGAGGAGACGTTTAAGGGGAGGGGCCGTACCGTAACAAGTGTTACACAGAAGCTTATGACACTAATGTAAATTTTAAAAATGAATAGATGGATTCTAAAAAATAAAAAGGAAATAAATAAATAAATAAAAAATAATATTAATAAAAGTAATAAATATGTAAATGTAAACAATTTATGTGCGATTTTAAGCAGCTAACTGATACTACTCAATACAGCATCACGTCATGCTAATTTAATTTATACACACATACACACATTCTTTTTTGCTCTCTCTCTCTCTCTCTCTCTCTCTCTCTCTCTCTCTCTCTCACTCACACCATGACCTTCTGGTTAATGTGCATGTCCTCTGCGGTCATCGTTATGGTTGAACTTAATTACACTTAATACAGTGATGAATTCAGGATTAATGTGAACTAATGATCTGACAGACTTGATGCTCAGTGCCAGCTAACAATCCATTATCTCTCACACACAGATGACCAAGCATACCTCACACTGCAGGACTGAGAGACCTCCAGGACCGTGTGTACATGTGTGTATTCGTGCGAGGTCACGTGTGACGAGTCGTCCTAAGCACACAGATTACGAATGTAAACACTATTAACCGAACATTTTGGAGTAGAGCTGGGAGAGACCGGAGAAATAAAATGAAAAGGGAGAGTAGCAGGGGTGTTCGAGCTGGGAACCAGCAAACTCCATGGTGCACTCATCCTCCAGCATTTAAACAGCGTTGATTTACGTAATTTGAACACGAGATAAAAAAAGATCTAAAATATTCCGCATGAGAATGTGCGTTTGGAATATCCAACGAAGAGTTGAGTAGAACCCCAGTGAGCATTCTAGAAGCAGATAGCAGGCAGTGATTGGACAGTGTTCTGCTGCATGGCGGCTTGAGTTCCAGACCAAGCTCCGACCACACTGAAATCCTGGAAGCTTCTTATTTCATGCATTTGACACTTCATGCCTCAAAAGCCTAAAAATATAAATGCTGCCCTTACATTAATTCAGTTTTAGTAAATTATTTTTTGTTATCAAAATGTATGTTTATTATTTTTTTATTTATGTTATTATTTCTATATTCTCTATATGTATTATTTTTAGATGTATTATTTCTAAAGATCTAAAGGGAAACCTTAGGTCTAGTGCAGTGGACTCTGCCTTTACTGACAGTTTTCCAGCGTGAATATATTTATTGTCAGACTGGCAGACTCATGGTTTAAAGAGGACTCAGTAAGTGGAGGAGCCCTTCAAAACGCACACACACACGCACGCACACACACACACACACAGACACACACACACACACACACACACACACAGAGCTAACTCCAAACTCAAAATAGAATGATCTCTGAAGTGTGTCTAAATTCACCAGCTCAAACACTTCTGCAGAAACCACCATCTTTGCTAACAGATACTCACGCATAGATTCAAATGCACAAAAAAGCACGTTATTGAAGCTAACATTTTAAACACAGACCTCAAGATAAATGGAGAAAATTGTTATAGAGATACAGCAAAATATGTGAAGTGTGTAATTACCACTTATTCAAGCATTATTCAAGTCAAACCTTTGTGAGACATATTTGCATAAGCAATTTAATAGCATTTGAAACTAACAGAAAACTAAAGCCTCTCATTCAGTTTTAGGAGAAACAATATACCGCACTACAAACCCAATAACCGGTAGGTAAAATGTCCGAAAAATTCAGCTCTCCTGAATGGTTACAATCTTAGAAAAGTTGTTCAGTTATGTTCTGTGATGCAGTCCCTTTGTCCATGTCTACAGTGCTTTTCCCAGATTTACAAAAGCTCAGGCAAATTCAGTCTGTATGTTTTACAAAGAGATGTGTTTGTACAGTTTCCCAGGAATGATTTCCTTTTTCATTCATAACACCCAGTACCAGAAATCCTTGTACTGGGAATTCAGATCCAGTCCTGGATTTTGTAATTTGTTATCACTGGTGGTTAATTGGAAAAGGTAATGAAACATACAAGCCACTTTGACACCGCACCTTTACTCCTAAAGGGTGTGTGTAAAAACTGTAGTACTGGTACCTTAAGGGTGGTGATGCTGTATAGCATAAATTAACTACCAGTAATTATAAAATCTTGGACTGGATTTTGAATTTAAGATCTGGAGTTGAAGACCTTTTCCTTATAAATTAAACTATAGTGTAAAAAAAGCAATTGTATGTTCTTGATCTATCCGTAGTATAAAGTATTACAATGTGTTAGAAATACTGAACTTCTTCAACGGGTACCTTTCAACAAAACATCTCCCAGCTCAAATAAACACTCAATATAATTTCACATAGCACCCCTGTAGTAATATAAGGTAAAAATGTCCAAAATACACTACCCCTGAATAAAGAATCACTTTCTGAAAAACCTGTTTCACTGATAAGCAATCACTGATAAACAGTCAGCCCATTTGAAACACTCTAATATAATCAATGCAAAATATAAAAACAAATGCTTAGATATTGGTGAAAAAACTAAGAACACAAGGTGGGGGTGTCAAAGTTCAGTCCTGGAGGGCTGGAATCCAGGAAAGTTTGATGACTGCTCTGCTCAGACACACCTACTAAACCTGGCAATTTATTGATGAGTTGAATCAGGTGTGTTTAACTAGTATAAGTTAATTTAGCACTGTGATGTCAAACCCTGGTCTATGTTCAAAAAAGCCTACTACATACTGTATACTGCTGCATACGGCACTCAGCATGCAATAGTATAGTGCATATCCTGTATACTGCATACTGGTCCCTGAAGTCCAGTTGGCGGCAAATGCAAACCCTACTATGTGAATGTATGAAGGTTCCATCCATTTGTGAAATATTTTCCACCGCCCTTGCATGACGAAGCTCTGGTCGTGCACTGGAATATTTGGCAGGCGTAATAGGTCACCCGATATCTTTTGTGCACTGGAAAAATTTATTTTGCTCACATACTGCATACAGCATACTTATTTGTGGCCCAATCAGTATGCGAGTAATATGTAATAGTCTATTTGGAACACATCTCTAGTCTGAGAGGGCCAGAGACCAGTGTGGGTTGGTGATTGTGCAGTGTGTCTGAGCAGAGCAATCACTGAACTTTGCTGGACTCCAGCCCTCCTTTGACACACCTGACCTATGGATTCACGATCATTTCCATATATGCTCTAGGGTCATGGAGGTTCATCTAAAAGAATGTGAAGTGAAAGAATGTGAGGAACACTGTCTTAATTATAAATGTCTATAAGGGATCTTTAACATTTTGATTGTATTTTAGCATTTTGATTCAGATGTTAAAAAAGAATATTTTTCTCTGGCAGTATAAAAAGATAAAAAAAAGTGTTGAACACGGTCTAGTCTTAGAAAATATCAGACATAAAAAAAAACTCTATGAATCAATAGCTGTCCAAAGTGATCACTGTCAGAGCAGTGAGGCTGAAAATGAGCTGCATTTCCTCAGTGCTATGAAGGTCCTTTTTTTTTTTATAGCTCTGATACCATTAAAAACTGCAAATTGCAACCCCCAAATTGTCCATAGCTAACAGTCACGCTTTATGTTAGAAACACAATTCACTTGTAGCCCCTGCTGTAGGACTAACTAAAATATCAAGTGAACGACTTCATCAGTGTTAACTTACCGACAGCTTAAATCTTAGACGGAGGCGCCCGTGGGTGATTCAGGCACTGCTTGACAGTCACCCCTAGCATTTCAAATGACTGCAAAGAAAAGGTAGAGCCACAGTGATGTCAGTGCGTACTTCCCGTCTAATGATTCAAACCTTTTTGGCAAAGCTTCTTTTATTTGCCTCCAAGTCCATTGCATCATAATCAACTCCTTTGGTGTTATCGGAAGTGAAGCAGGACCGCAGAGGGTCAAGTGGGAAATGTACTGCATTGTAATTCTTCCTGCAGGAAGGCTTTCAGTTAGTGATCTTTACAGGTAGCACACAAACGCACACGGTGGGAATAATGCCGTCTAGTCTCCGCTGCAGGTGAGACCGTAGCTGTCAAGGCCAACATCTTATATCTCTATCGCCATCGAGGGGGCGAGAGAAAGAGAGGGAGATCTTCTCTTTTTTTAACCGTCCTTTCCATTTGATTGCCATTCGGCTTTCCACCACGCCCACTTTTTTTTGTGTGTGACCTCTCCTGCTTCACAGCCGCTTCCCTGCCGTCTTTTTTTTCCCTCGTGTTCCCTTGCTAGCTTCCCACCCAAACACTCTCCCTCCCATTTTATGTCTGTCCACCTCTGCTCCACCCCTTTTGCCCCTTTCATTCTCTTTCCTTGTCTCCTTTCATCCCCTCCAGCTCTCTCTCTCTCTCTCTCTCTCTCTCTCTCTCTCTCTCTCACTCGCTAGCTCACTTCTTCTCTGTCTAATAGCATATTCAGTGCAGGGATGTAAATCTGCTCTCATTTCCACAGTTCTGCCTCAGTGAGTGTGATCGGGGTGTTAAAGAGCCTTGGGGGGGTGGGGGGGGGGGGTGGATGGAATGTAAAAGACGGGAGGAAAAAGAGATGGAAAGGAAGGAGAGAGAGATAAAAATAAATAAATAAGTGGTCTGAACTGCGAAGAAAATGTGCAGAGGTGTTTGACTTGCCCCAGAATGTGGACACTCTTATGTCTGTTTTGTGCCTGGGTATGCCCTGCGCCTAAGCAGAGCTAAGCAGTGCAGGGCACGTAGCCTTCAGCTGTATAAGAGAGAACTCGTTCATCAGCAGTGGATGCTGATACCCCAAGCACTTCAGCTGTGTGTGTGTGTGTGTGTGTGTGTGTGTGTGTGTTGCACACACTTGACACCAGCACAAAATCAGGATGGATCACACAATTCATCACAGAGCGTGTCTGAGCTGAAGCCCCATTCACATTTTCATCACCTTCTTACACACACTCACACACACACGTGAAAGAGCAGAATGTGTCTTATGAAGAAAGATGGAAACTAATTTGATATTTTATTCCGTGTTCTTAGCCAGGGGAACAACACTTAGCCCCTCAAAGTTCCCCTCACACCTGATTCTTTGGAGAATTCTGCTGTTTGGGCTTCTGAGGCATGTTCAGAGTTGTGAACCTTTGGCTCATGCACACACTTGTGAGGTTGGTTGTGTTGTGGGGGTTTGGAGCCGAGGGCCTGCTTCCCAGTCCTCCATGTCTGTTTCTACACCACGGGCAGCTTGTGCATTTACAGGACACATCACATGCGATAGGCTTACAGCCTGCATGGAAATGAGGGACAACTTTCTTAGCTCTGAATACAGATCCTGGGCTGTACGTACAAAAGCCTTTCAGATTTCAGACAGATGGGGTTTTTTGTCCGCTTTGACGTCATAATTAATGCAGATTGCATATACAGGTGAGATGAAACAGAACGTTCAACCACCCCCCAGCACTGAAGGGAGTGGAGACAAATTTATTATGCTCAAATAGAGCTTGATGAATGGTGAGAAATGGCTAAACATCTATGTTCTGAATGGTTCAGCCATATAATAAAGTTCACCTAAGTGAACTGACTGTGTCTAGGTTTTAGAAGGTTAGAAGGTCTGTTTGTGTACTTCTGAAAGCTAGCTGTCCTTTAAACCTCCAGTTGAGCAAGTCTGTGCTTCTGCCTCAGAAGCACTCAGCGCTATGAACAGGATGAAGAGATCATTTGCGCTCTCACCCCATTCATTTGGCTAAATTACAGGATTTCGTTATAAAATGCACATGTTCATTCATGTCTTCAAATACTGTTGTAATTACTGGCAGCACAGGCCGGGTTCTTGCTCATATAGTGGATATGGGTGCATGCAAATGTAATAAATACGTTTATGTAGTTTGTGGAAACTGAAAGTGTTTTAAAAGTGTTTTAAAATAATGTTTAAAAAGCACAACACCACATTTCCAGTAGTTAATTTAAACCAATCCATGCTCATAACATGTGGAAATATTTCTGCTTTTAACATACATATTGTAATATAAGGGACTAATGGCTAATTTGAGCATTTAATTATATTGTTCTTCCATTATTGAAGGCCTGTTGATTTTGGGAGAGTTTCAGTGTTTTTGGTGCCTTTTATATCTTGTATTCACAAGCACACATAGAAAAGGACACACACCTGAAACAATAAACAGTGGTCTTTGTGGGGCAGTGAAACAGAATTGTAAAGTTTATGTCCATTCAATACAATGTAGAGGCTAAAATCAAATATTGTTGACAGAGCAAAAAAACATAAAGAGCTTTATTTATCAGTAATATTTATATTTGTAATAAAATCTTTGTAGTGTTTCAACAGCATATATGTTGGCTGGCATAAATATTCACCTCCCTGAACCTCTTCACGTTTTTCTGGCTTACAACCTAGAATTGAAATTAAACTAATTGGACATATATGACATGAATCTATACAAAGTAGTCCACAATCTTGAAGCGTGAAGAAAGTTTGTATAGTTGGCACATTTATTCATACATTAAAAACCATAAAAAATAGTGACTGCATAAGTATTCACTCCCATTGCTGTGAAAACACCTAGATTATATGCGTTCAGAAGTGCCCTGATTATCTGAATAGGGTCCACCTGTGTCCAATTAAAGTGTCACATGATCTCAATATAAACACAGCTTGTCCTGAAAGCTAGAGAACACCTACACAAACATCAGAAAACCTGAGGTGCACTTGAAACAAGTCTGGGACAAAATAATAGAAAAGTATCAATCAGGGTGTGGTTATTAAAAAAAATTCCCAAATTGTAACCTTCCCTGGAGCAACATTAAATCATTTATTAAGTAATAGAAAGGCACAATATGGCACAGCCTAGGCCGTCCATCAAAATCAGTGAAAGAATAAGGAGGCCAGTAATCAGAGAAGCAATCAACAGGCCAAAGGTTATTTGGAAGGAGCTGGAGAGATAGTTATTTTCCAGGCACTCAACAATGCTGGTATTTGTGGAAGAGTAGCATGAAGAAAGCATTTCTTGAAGAAAAGCCACTTGACATCATGTTTAGAGTTTGGCGACTTCTGGAAAACTTCTGGAAACTTCTGCAAAAATGTACTCTGGTCTGATGAAACAAAAGTTGAACCTTTTGGAAATGTTGCAGAGTACTATGTATGGTGCAAGTCAAACACTGCTCATCACTCTGAGAACACCATCCCCACAGTGAAGCATGGTACAGTCCAAACACTGCTCATCACTCTGAGAACACCATCCCCACAGTGAAGCATGGTACAGTCCAAACACTGCTCATCACTCTGAGAACACCATCCCCACAGTGAAGCATGGTACAGTCCAAACACTGCTCATCACTCTGAGAACACCATCCCCACAGTGAAGCATGGTACAGTCCAAACACTGCTCATCACTCTGAGAACACCATCCCCACAGTGAAGCATGGTACAGTCCAAACACTGCTCATCACTCTGAGAACACCATCCCCACAGTGAAGCATGGTACAGTCCAAACACTGCTCATCACTCTGAGAACACCATCCCCACAGTGAAGCATGGTACAGTCCAAACACTGCTCATCACTCTGAGAACACCATCCCCACAGTGAAGCATGGTACAGTCCAAACACTGCTCATCACTCTGAGAACACCATCCCCACAGTGAAGCATGGTACAGTCCAAACACTGCTCATCACTCTGAGAACACCATCCCCACAGTGAAGCATGGTACAGTCCAAACACTGCTCATCACTCTGAGAACACCATCCCCACAGTGAAGCATGGTAGTGGCAGCATCAAGCAAGTATAAGCTACACAGGAGTGATTCAGAAGAATGTACTTCAGTGTATTACAGTGGTCAAGTCCAGACCCAAATTTGATCAAGAATCTGGCAAGATTTGAAAATTGCTGTTCATTAATGGTCTCCAACCAGTCTGATAGAGATCAAACAATTTTGCCAGGAAGAATGGGCAAAAATGTCTGGATCCTGATGTGCCAAGCTGATTAAAGATATCTTTTAAAGACTTACAGGAGTAACCGCAGCAAAAGGTGGTGTGCTCTTGTGGTGAGCGTGAGGGTGAATACTTATGTTATGAAAGAATATCTGCTCTGTTTAATTCATCTTTTTTGTCACCATAAATAGTTTTCAAATTGAAATTGTTGACAATTGGTTAGTCAAAAGGTAAATTAACCAATTGAGTTAAGTCATCAAATCTAAATGTGAGAGCACAAGCTATGGTGGTATGCTTTTAAAAAAATCTTCTGAAGTTTATAAAAAAACAAACATAACTAATCCATTTCACAATCTACTGTCTAAAGAAACACTAAAATATGTTTGAGGATTTTAGTACAGAACAGACAAACATCCACTACACTCATCCTCACCAGTGCAACACTGTCAAAACAACATCCCCTCAGGTCCAAGAAGATAATGAATGAATGAATGGCCCGGTTTGCATTGGACTGAGCACTGAGAACAGTGATTGTTCCAGACGTTCATTACACATTCAGATGGGATTACTGTCGGGGTTTGAAGAACCGTGGAGTGGCGAGAAGCACTGCATTTCTGGAACTTCCTTCACATCCCTTTGAACTAAAAGACACTATGCAGAAATTGCTGAGACTGCACTGATGCTGGAATATTACTGCTGGTGATCTGCTCAGTACCGTATACAGAGGACGTTGGAAAACAACCGAGATTTGTGGATTCCCATAGTGCTAATGGCTCCGAAAATGAGCAATAATTGCTCGTTATGGTGATAGATACAAAGAACTCAGTAATTTCCATCCCATGTGAGTAGAGCTAATGAGTTCTCTCTATTAATTTTCTTTTTCTTTATTTTATGTGAAGGAATTATAAAATAACCTCTTTATAGGAAAAAAGCAGGAAATAAGAAACCCTTATTTAAAGACATTCCCCTGGTGTTTATAGAACATTATGTTTATAGATATTAATGGGTGAATGGTTAAATCATCTGTGTTAAATCACCTCTGGAAGCACGGTTAGAGTCTGGGTCAAATACTGCGCGAGTATTTCCCAGACGAACATAAACCCATTTAAAAACTACAGTTAAGTCAGAATCATATCCCAGACTCATATGTTACGTCACTCCATGTTTCATTCAGATCTTTAATCTTCATGAAATATTTGCCTTCCAGTGTCACTGGGGACAAAACAAATCCATTATCTATTTTAAAAATTTAATGAAAGAAAGAAAGAGACAGAGAAAGAACAAGTGAGAGAAAGACAGAATAAAAGAGAGAGAGAGAGAGGGAGAGACGTGAAGCTGGGATAGACTGACTCGTGCAGACACTGGTATTTACTGATTCTTCCGCACTTCCCCTTTCAATGTGTGTGGTTAGTGCATGGCTGAATTTCATTAGTCTTTGTCTCCCACCCTTAACTGACAAGGCCCTCATCATGTGTAATCAATATTACCCAGTTTACCACGGCCGCAAACCTAGCCTATGGGCATGGCTGCCTGCAGCCTACATACCAGTCAACCGCACATGCACACACAGATGCCAGTGCTCCGAAAAGAGACCACAGCGAGTGATTTGTATTTCCATCTTTGCAGGGGTTTTTCCACTGACTTTCACTGTTTTACTGTACCTAAATAGTAACATGCCCACACCTAACCTTAACATTAATCTTGACCTTCACAGCAAAAAAAAAAAAAAAAATCTTATATTTTATCTTATATTTTAAGTATAGTTCTTATATTTTAAGTAAAAGCTTTTATTAAGAAAAGATGGCAAAGCTGCCAATTACTAAGTTAGTTTATTTGGTCCCCACAAACAGCTAAATACATGTGCACACCCACACGCACACACTCACACACCAAATAGCCTCTTAGAGATGTAAAGTGCAGGTGGCATGAAAGCTTTCCAAAGTGGTGTGGAGCTGTTCTTTCAGTCATGGTCTGTTTCCAGAAAGTCTCCCCTTCAGCCCTCTGCTGTCTCCTGCCCCCTTCATGCTGATGAAGTGGCCGGCCTTTCATTTCCTGGATCCCCCGCCGCCGTTCTTGAGAGCACGAGCAACAGTTTTTGCTACCTCCCATCTTTCAAGGAATAAAAAGGATGCAACATTTTTCATCCTTCTGCGCAGTGCTTGGCGTGTCTGTGGGCATTAGATACAGTTCACTCCCACCATATCCATAGCATGTTGCATGAAATTGGCTGGATTTTAAAGATTGGATACAGGCTCTTGAGAAACAAGTGCAGGAGCTTAAAAATAATAATAATAAAAAGAGTCTGTTGCTCACTCTATTTCTCCATTTATTGTGATTTTGCATGAGAAATAAGGACCTCCATCACCACCACTGCCACAAGCAGATAAATGACACTGAGTAAAATCCCTGATTAAGCTTAAATTAAATTAAATTGAAAAACGCAAAGGTTAAGAGGAAAGTGTAACTATGGCACATTTTAATTAATGGGGAACTGGGTCTGCTTCCTTTTCAGTCTCTGTTTACTGTCAGAAAAGTCACACTAGTCAGACTAGTTTTCTAACATCCATAAAGTCTTTGGATCTGTTGAAGAATAAAAGAGTGACAACTGATTAAGGCCACTGAGAAGCCTTTGAAGCTTTCGTCTTTCCCTTGAAGGGGGTTTTGTTGTTGTTGTTGTTGTTGTTGTTGTTGTTGTTGTTGTTGTTGTTGTTGTTGGCATTACAAGTGTCTGTTGTTCCGTTCCAGGCTGTAATCCCCGTGACACTCAGCACTTTGTCTTCTCTGATGCCATATTTCTGATTAGCCCCCAGGTCTGGCAAACATCCTGCATGGCAGCTTTACCATTTCACAACACAGTTAGCAATCAGTTGGAACTGCTGTCCAACAGCAACCAATACATTTTGTATCAGAGATATAAGACTAGCAGAGGCCTCCTGGATGGGAAAAACAACAACTGACCTAAGCAGGAATGCAGATGAAAACATATTAGAAAAATACAGATAAACAAGTCCCCGCAGATAACAGGCAGTCGAAGCCTCTTCAACTTATATCACTCTCTATATAGACAGCATGTTGTGGATGCAAAAGGCAACCGCTGATACAATCCAATACTTAGCACTTTCTGTGCAAAATGCTTACTGAGTCTAAATGTGACTGGTAGAAGATATGAAACCTTTAGCAGATTCCTTTTTTTAATTTCCTTCCTTAGTTCAATAATGTTTGGCTCAGCCCTCCTTCCTATTTTTCTAACCCTGCATGTTTCTGAAAGCCGAGCAGAAACAGTTATATAACACAAGCTCATTAGCTATCTAACTAACATTACTTAAGGCAGTCTCCTTTGAAAATACCTTCACTTTGATTTATAGCTACCTTAAAGCTGTAAACATATAGTTCTGAAGCGGGGGGGAACTCAGTTACAGTTCTGGGCCCTGTAATTGACAGCTAAAATTTCCAGCTGTATTAAGCAATCATGAAACCTCTCTATAATGAGGTGGACCTGGCTGTTAATAATTTTTTTTTGCATGCATGCAGAACTGTAGGCTAAACACCAAACCTGTATTTCCTTAGAGGGAAGGGCTTGGGGGGAAAGATTCAGATGGTGGTCGTAACTTGGAAGGTGAAGGGTGCATTTCTCTGGTATCTGGTGAAAGCCTGGTTTGCAAGAACCATAAAATCAGTTTCAGCATTTTTATGATGAAAAGCAAAACTTAGGAAATGTAAGAACATTTAACTACCTGATCTCAGACGAGAGTGTAGAATTTTGTGATAGATTTTATGAGTTGGAAGTCAGTTAAATCCTGCACAACATCAACTGGGGTCTCTGGCCTGCCAACCCGCGGTGTCCACGTTTTACCCTAGATCTTGGATGTAGGGTATGTCCTCGGGTGATGACACATAGCCATTAGTGCTGGGAATTTCATTCAGACATCAATATTTTAGGTTGTGGTTCTTAAGGGTGTCCCCATTTCTCTCTTTGTCTTTCTTCATATTGTCTTTTCACCTACATCTTCCACCTTACCGTAAATCGTCTGCTTATGATGTCAGCGAGAGAGTGGAATCCCAGCATGTGTTTGTGTGAGAGAAACACCGCAACATGTAAATATGTAATCCACCAAATTTCCAAATCAATTTTACAGGTACAAGATGCTGCCACTCCTCTGATGTCGGCAAGAAGTCATGTGTAAAGTCGTTAGCTCTCTGCAGGGTGTGTGTATGTAAGTGTGTGTGTGTGCCAGGCAACTCTACAGGAGTTGGCTCACTCACTCTAATGCACCTCTCAGCACCTAGGTAATCATCATTTATCATCCAATTAAAGGCCTCAATCAGCCAATTAAAACTCCACATCGGAACCCCATTGACTCCCCGCCTCCCTGCTAACAACCCAGATCTGCCAAAGCGTCATTCTTATTTTACTTTATCTCCTAATGAGCATAAAAATTTCAAAAGTCATAGCGCAAACTCGCTCAGAGCAGTTTCCACATGAGCTTCTGCAATAAACCTCAGAGCCAGTTCACAGCACACACTTACCCAGCTGTATGGCAGTGCCCCTTACTTAAAGGATTTCTGGGAGAATAATAGTGGTCTCAGAGCTCAGGTTAAATGGACCAACTGGCATCATTACACAGCTGTGTGGTCCACAATGGAGCTGAAATAGAGGAGGTTCCTATCATTGTTCGCCAGGGTGGTCTTTCACACCCTCAAAACACAGAGAAAACAAATATATAAATAAATTGACCAGACCAGATACACATAGCTTTATAAAAATCTAGTGTTTTTTATCAACATAAATGCAGGAAAAATACTCGAGTACAACATGGACTTTCACACACACATACACACACACACACACACACACACACACACACACACACACACACACACACACAAACCACCTAGTGTCCCAGGGGCTCCAGTAATGGGTAGTTTAACCAGTGGAGACTAGCAGTAGGCAGCTAGCCCATTACTCTTCCTAGCCTTAATAGGACAATCAGTCAAAAAAGGAGCAGCTAAAGCTAGCCCAGCTCTAACACTGGGGAGAACATGCTAGCCAATTCATTTTTCCTGGGATTTTCTAATGTCTGTTTTAGCAATTCAGGCTAAAGCTAATGCAAGGATTACAAGGAGTAATCGCAGTGTTCTTCAGAAGTAAATGTAGAGGCTGAAAAAAGTTGCAGTACACAAAAACAAGATGTGTGAAATGAAAGTCCTTCATCGGCTATGCAAGCCAAGCACGTTTGAAGGTCGGGCAGTTTGGGTGATAAATTTTCCCTCAAGCCTCCTCACTTCACAGCTACCTTAGGAACAAATATCAGTGTTAACAACTGCGTCATTAAAGCTGGGCTTACTAATATCTAGCCAGTGGACATGAAAAGTCCTTGACCTTAAGGTTTCAAGGTATTTAACAAGGTTTCAAGGTATTTAACAAAGCAATCAAGCAGCCATCCTGTAAATTTACATGTAGCACATCAGTCCCATGTTTAATCTTTGCCAAACCACCCACTCCTCTTACCTGTATATCTAAAATGCTTTTTGCTGCATAAAGTTTTGGTGAAGTGTCTATAAAATAGAAGCATACTGAGGGTGATTCTGAAGGATTTTTGGATTTTCAACCATGCCTACAGTTTTGACCAGTTATCCCACATACCACACATCATCCCAGTTCTTTTCTTGTGTTATGTTGGCTTGGCACTGTGCAGTTATCATGACGATTATGCTGTCACAAATGACAATTGCGAAATGTGAAAGAATTCTTTGGTCATGAGTTAAAATCTGTGGTCTTTGATCATGTAATGTGTCATGCACCGCAGGGGTGGATTTAGTGTCTTTGTGACCAAAGACACCATGTGGTTATCTTCTGGCAGAGTCAGAAATGTTCCTCCAAAGTCTCACAGTGCGACCGCTGTTATGATGGAAGCCTAAAAAGAACCAATATGGAGAGGCTTGAAATTATGCACCAATCCCACACTAACTACAAAAAAAATGGTAGTATTAGTGACGTGAAAAAGTATGTGAGACTCAAAAGAAGAGCATTTTTCCGGATTGTTGCGGAAAAGTGAATGCCTACTTAATGTCTCCTTTTGGCAAAAAGTCGCGCATGGATGCCAAAAGCAGAATGAAGTCATTTTTCTCTAGCATCATGGGTTTTTCACCAGACAATTTTCATTGTATGATTTGACAATGTACAGGCTTCAGTAATGGAGTGTTTATAGGTGAGAACATAACTTGCATTCAAAAGTAGTGAAATGGGAAATGACGTTGTCTTTGACATAGTTTGAAAATCCACAGGCTTGTAAAATATTCATACTTACTTTTTATACATTTACTGGCTTTTCTGTCATCGCTTGTGTTAATGTCACCGCAGGGTTGAGATTGGTCCTTTGCACCAAAATTAGCCGGTAACAGTGATCTGGAGTCCATTAGCTGACCACTTATGAAGGGCTAGACTGTGACTGTCAAATTGTACATGGCAACAGATGGACTGTAGATTCAAATTGTACATATACAGATATAATAGAAATGTTTTACTGATTTCGTGACTTTGGTTTTCCTGAGAAAATGTAAGCATAGCATTCATAGTCATCATAAAGATCTGAGCAGTGGAAATAACTAATAAACAATCTCTTCCCCTAAGAATGCTAAAGTGCTAATGATAAATGAAGGAATCTTTTAAAAAGTGCCAAAGACTACCGGGAGGGGGCTCCGCACTAGGGATGTGGTTGACAGCTCTCTTCCGTGAACAAGGCCTGAAACAAGAGCAAGGAGCGGAGCGGCTCTGTTGTGTTCCGACATGTCACCCAGAGTTTCCCTGTCCATCCGTCACGGAGTCCCTTGCAGCTTGCCCACAAGCTTGGCGCGCTCTGAGCGCTGTTTTACAGAGCAGCCTAGCACTGATATATTTCTAAAGTGTTTCAGGTAAGCCCAGACAAAAGAGAGATACCAAAAGCACACTCGTGGATATATAACAGCCTAACCTTGCAGGAGCATGTTCTGAGCAGTCCAGTTCTGTCTACAGGTGCATCTGCTGAGACACATGAAAAGCCCAATAATGAAAGGAATCGATGCTTAAATCATTCTGCTCTGATCGGAACTTGGATAAGGTTCTCCCATCATTTTTGTTGTTTTTGTTTGTTTGTTTGTTTGTTTTGTTATTATTGTTGTTTTTTGGGTATGAAAAATACAAAGACATAAGATACAAAGAGATACAAAAACATACACAACCTCACTTTTATCTTAGATGGCCACTCACACCCCCAGAAGGACAATATACAGCAGACGGGGATATGACATTACAACACCCAAAATTAACACCATAACCTGTGTAGCTAGCTAACAGAGCTGACAATTTGATCTAGAAAGATACAATATAAACGAATTTCTCACCAAACTTTGTAACCACTTGCAGTACAGAAAGTATGAATATCATCTTCCCAACTCTTCAAAAGGAAAGGATGTGCTGAGCACCGAGGCCTGAATCTGTTAATCTATAAAATCAATCTGTTAAACCAACGAAATGCAAGGTATTTGCTTTGACAGATGTGTGACCCAGTGACATGCCAGTTGAATCCCGAGCAATGGAAAGCAAATACCAGTTCACTCCAGACGGATGACAAGTAGGTTTCTATCCAGGTGTTCTGTCAGACGGAGGACAGGGAGTGAAAAATCCGAATGCCCAGCGCAAACCAGACGTCTTACCGCCGTACTTTTAGCCAGTTTTCCTTGTTTGCAATATAACAAAAATAATGGGTGCCTTAAGGTCCTTGTCAATGCTCTTTTCATGAATGAGGAAGGTTGGGCGAGACAGAACTGTTTAATGTTGCTAAGAACTCCTGATCAAAGTTTTATTCTCTGCATCTCCATGCTTGTTTACCATGCTTCCACGCTGATCCTTGTTTGGGTGCCTATTCTGTTGTCACGACAGAACCTGCTGTTCAATGATCCCTACTTTCAGCCTGGCAAACAACCTATGCCGCACTCACTCATGGCAAAATAAGCAAACAACAAAATAAATGACAATAGCAAAAATAAATAAATAAATACATGCACCCACACACAACCTTTATTAGCCCTCATCTTTCATTAAAAGACACTCATACAGCAAGTCATCTTTAAATGTGCTTTTTTTGTGGCACTGTATGTCTCATCCCTGGATGTACTGTCTCATCAGAGATTACAAAACAAAGTTCTTTTAATTGTGGATGACACTATGACCTGCTTCTTTCCATGCACAGGAGCAGAAGGAAGGAGAGAAGATGAGTAAAACACATTTCTCTCTGTCTTATTCTATCGCTTTTCTCCCACTACTGTAAAAATCTCTCATTTCCTCTACACTCCACTAGAAAAGGTTTGGTTTTCTTCCTCTGTCACTATAAAACAGAGATCAATCTCTCTTCTCTCTCTCTCCATAGAGATTTTACCCAGCCTCTCGCTCTCCTTCACACTCACACACACTTAATCCTCAAAGCTTCTACCTCTCCCTCCCACTCATTTACCCCATAGAGGCACACACAGACTGCTTCGTTCGGCCTTGTGTTGGTGCTACACACATACCCACACCATTACACTCACAATCTGCCAAACCGGTGGACTGTAAACTCTCCTTTTTCTCAGTGAGTAGTTCTATCTTTAATTTTTGATCGGTTTTATTTTTCACGTCTCGCTCTTTTTCTCTCTCTTTCTCTCTCTCTCACCTTCTCTCCCTCTGTTTGTTTCCTTTTCTCCCCTTCAGTCTGTCATTATACTTCACATGAATATTGCAACCTATCTGCTGTATCATAACAGTTGGGTTTGTTTGTTTTTTTATATGCAGACGTAATGACAGACAGAGAGAGAGAGAAACAGGCTCCCATCTTCCAATAACTCCAGAGACAGATCAAAGGGGGAGTTGTGTTAGGTCCGATGAATAAGTGCACATATCTCTCTCAAGCTCTTTGTACCCTGCATGATCTAAATGTTTTCTTTACATTTATAACACTAAGAGCATCTCTCTGCACTTTAATGGTATCCGTACAGCATCAGCAGAGAC